>NC_141024.2:3473333-3670000 GCF_052040795.2 Danio rerio
ATTATATTAATGGACTATTCCTTTCTTATTTTCTTCAATTATGGGATACAAATTCATTGCACACAAGAATAGACACGTGCAACTGGAAGAATAGCCCGATTTAAGATCTGGATCAAAGGTATGGGAGATTGTGAGGAAACAGCTGGAGTATACTCAGGTGAAGGTTTTTTTTTTTCCTATAATTTTTTTTTATAGCCTGGAGCTTAACATTCTGACAAAATAAAGGCTCAAGGTTGTCGAAAACATTTTAAGTTGTTTTAAAAATGTGCAGAATTTAAGATAGGAATATTAAAAATAATATTTATTTAATTTCATAAGACATAATTTTGAAATAAACATTTTAATATAACAAGATGCCTTGCATTTAAACGCCATGCATTGCATAACGCGATGCATTTAAAAAAATACCAGGTAATGTAATTCAATTTATTTCATGTACATTTAATTAAACATTTGTTGTTATTTAATAGAAAATAGCTACTATATTTCTCTAATTTTACAGCAAAAAAGAAAGTAAATAACTTAACGTCACTGAATTAAAATGCTAAAACAAATGTATTTTTTATATTTACTGCTAAAGTTATTAAAATATAATAATTCCTTACATGTATATAGAGCTTTTATGGACACTCAAAGCGCTTTACACATTTTTGGGGAGAATCTCCTCATCCACCACCAATGTGCAACATCCACCTGGATGACACGACAGCAGCCATATTGTGCGGGGGAGACAGATTGATGAAGCCATTTAGGATACGGGGATGGTTATATGGGGATGCCATGGTGGACAGAAGCCAGTGGCCAAATTTGTCCAGGATGCCGGTGTTAAACTCTTTTTCGAAGGACATCTTGGGATTTTTAACAACCAAAATCCAAGCAGTATAAAGCAATATACTGGGGTGTTGGGACCCCCTAGAGCAGGGGTGTCAAACTCAGTTCCAAAAGAGCCGAAGCCCTGCAAAGTTTAGTTTCAACCCTGCTCCAAGAAGACACTTACCTGTAGGTTTCAAACAAGCCTGAAGGACTCAATTAGTTTGATCAGGTGTGTTTAATTAGGGTTGGAACTAAACTGTGCAGAGCTGCGGCCCTTTTGGAACTGAGTTTGACACCTGTGCCCTAGAGTGTGTTGAGTGCCCCCTGCTGATCTCAATAACACCACAGCAAACTAGCTTTCCCATGTGGTCTCCCATCCAGGTACTGACCGGGCACATTAGTGGGCGACCATGTGAGAGTTAGGGAGAGCTAGATTGTGGCTTAATTAATTTACACATGAAGCCAAACATATTTGTTGTTTTTTTTGCAGCTCAGGTTTAACAATAGTCAAAATAAAACACTAATCTAATTAAAAATCCTCACAAAGCAATAAAAACATGCCTTTATAGTTACTTTATTAAATATGAACTATTTGTCTACATCAGGTAAATATTTTCCATTAAAGGGGTTTGGCAGACAAAGCAAAATTTGGAATTCCTTTTCCAAAGGAATCTCTTCCAAAAGAACTGCTGCAAGGTTCAAATAAACACAACCTTTGTATTTTGTGGCCAGGCACAAAACTAACATGCAAAACCCTCATTCAAGCATGGGTAGAAAAGCCGTTTGAAGTGTATTTGCTCAATGCGGTCACAGTCTGGGAGTGTAAGAGTCCAGTGACATCAGGACTGTAATGAACATGCAGGATTGAGGAGTGGCTGTGAGAGGATTTAAAGGAGTAGTTCACCCTGAAATTAACATTCAGTCATCATTTACTCACACTCATGTCATTCTAAAAGTTTCTTCATCAAAATTGATATTTTGAAGAATGTTGGACAACTGATGGCACACATTGAGAAAAAGACATACCATGGAAATCCTTGGATACGGTCCTATTTTCAACATTCTTTAAAATATCTTTGGTTTTCAAAAGACATTGACTGAATAAACTCAAATATGTTTAAAACAAGTGGAGGGTACATAGAGCATAAAATCATTGTTTAATGTTGCATGGGTTCATTTTTGGCAAAAGCCAAAACTATTTGCATTGTATGGATCAAAATTATTGATTTTCTATGCCACTGGGATGTTTTATGCCAAAAATCATTAGAATATCACATAAAGATCATTTTCCTTGAAGACTTTTTGTAAATTTACATCCTTAAGTATATAAAAACTTAATTTTTGATTAGTAATGTGCACTGCTAAGAAACTTAAATTGGAAACTTAAATTGGCCAACTCTAAAGGTGATTTTCTCAATACTTAGATTTTACAAATAAATATGATATCATTTTTGATTTTATTATTAATAAATAAAAAGGAGACATTTTACCAGACATGTTTATATTCATTTGTAGACAAATCAATAGCAATAGCAATAGCAAATCAATAGCAATGTTTTAAAAGAGATCGATATTTAAAAAAAAAAAAAACTGATAATTTTTCATCTGACCAGCAGACATTTTCTAAAACCACAAAATTACTATAAAAATTTAGAAGTGATTTCAGATGAATAAGAATTAAATAAATATATATGACTTTAGACATCAAAACCATTCATAAGTGTCAATTTTATGAAATTTCATTGATTTATGGTTCGTTAGGGCGTTATTTGGTTGAGATACAACTATTAAAAACAGCAAAAAATTGAAAGAATAGAAATTGTAAACAATCTAAATACAGTGGTCCCTCGTTATTCGGAGAAGTTACACTCTATAGATAGCCCGCAATAGGTGAAATCCGCAAAGTAGTCCGCTTTGTTTTTTACAATAATAGATGATTTAAGGCTGTAAAACCTCTCACTACACTATTTTCTCAGACAGGCATTAACATTTTCAGTTTTCTCTCTTGTTTAAACACTTGTGTAACTTCTGCCTTACTTTAACATGTCCGGAAGTCCAACTTTTTGTGCGATGGTTAGCATCTTCCTCAGCCTTTTGGGTGCTACCGCAGGTGCCTTTGACGGTGCAGAATGTTTCGTCAACATTATAGGGAGAAAACTTGCAAACATACAGTACAGCACTTCAGAGTCACACTACTAGAGATCAAAGATTTATAATTTGGGAAGCTGAACTTAATCAGTACTGTACAGAAGACATGGCAATTTTTGCATAAATTAAAAATGAATAATTTTGACCAATACAATACATTAACCCGTGCAACATAAAACTGCACCAAGTTCATATATTACCATTTTGCTCAAACCCACAAATCCAGAAGCACGAGAACTGTCAAGTGGCGTCTTCATCTTTTCCATATCTGCGTTTCGCACATCACTATAGAGAATAATAAATGACTCTACTGTCTTGTCCATCCGGATTTTCAGGTCTCCAGCAGAGGGATGGATGGGCTCCCGATGCTATTGAATCACACCACAGGACACACCGAGCGGGAGAGCGAGATAAAACAGGCTGTGCTGCAGGAAGAGGGCCGCATGCAGTGAGCCAACGCTGAGAAAACGTCTGCATCACCTGCTCACACACGCTGACTGTACGGCCAATAAAGCGAGCCAGCCACCAGCGGCACAACACACACGCAGAGCCCGAGACCTCTTGTTGTATAATGAGGATCGCAAGTGAACAATCGCCACTGGCGTCTTGTTAAACTTTCAGAGAATGCATACATGGCTGGTGAACTGACCCAGAAAGCCACGCTTGGACGCCCAAGCCACTGATCCACCCCGTTTAAGCGCCTATCGTGAGCACATCCGAGATATGAATCACGGCTCTGCATCAGCAAAATCCGTCCGGCCGTTGACTATGAATTAATAAGCACTCCATCATCTCCCAAGCTGCCATCTACCCATTCATTTAGCAGCCCACTCGTACAAACCATCCAGAGCCTATATTAAGTGTCTAACAGCTGAGTAACCCGTCCCACTGGCATCTGGGATGATGATGCTGTCACAGAGTTAAACGCTACAACACAAGGGTTTCCAAACAAACCCCAGAGGAGCCGGGAGTTGAGCAGCGGGGTCCTAAAAGGTCTCAAAGTCAACTGTTCTTGGAATTTTAGATTTCCAGGGTTTTATAAACTCAATGGTGGGCTGCCGTAAAGATTCCATTCTTTCTGCTTATAATAGAAAACTACAAATTAAACATGTAACTCACAGCAACCTGAATATCTGTTAGCTATAATCAATGATTAATAACTTTAAAAAAACACACACACAAGCAGGGAAAGAGTTTAAAATCAGTTTCTATGGAACAGAATTACTACTTTGGAACACATTCTATTGAGACTTCAAAGTAACATGTGACAAGCTTGATGCATCACCATGGAAACAGAATGTAGAATGTTCTAAAAAAAATTTGATATTCAATTTCAAGAGTATGTGTGTGTTTTTCAAACAAAACCGAAGAGTATTGAGTTCAGTTAGGTTGGTTTGACCTAAAAGATCTTAAAGCAAACTTTTTTTTTTGGAAAAGTAGTTGTAGTAGTCTGCTTTTAAAAACTTTATGGAGGGCTGTCTAAAATATTACATAGATCATGTTCATACCATGGAAAAATGCTAACTAAATTTGTCAATTCACAGCAATCTAATTGTCATTTTATTGCGATTAAAAACAATATTGTCAAGTCAAGTTTTCAGCTGCACATAGCATTTGACAAAAGTAATATCAATTTTTAAAAAATCTATCAATTTAAACGCAATTTATCCTACAATTGAATGCAGTCACATGATTCTTGAGATATCAATTGAAGCTTTGCTGCTGTTTTGATCAGTTATTATTAGTGTTATTATATATTATCAATGGTAAATAACCTTTAAAAGAATACAGGCAGGGAAAGAGCTAAAGATCAGATCCTATGGAATGGAACTATTACTTTGGAACACTGTTCTGTTGAGACTTCAAAGTAGCATGTGACAAGCTTGATGTATCACTATGGAAACAGAATGTGGAATGTTCTCAATATTTGAAAATTCAATTTCAAGAGTATGTGTGTGGAGGAGGCTTTAGTTTGGCAGCAGGGTCCTAAAAGGTCTCAAAGTCAACTTATCTTGGAATTTAGACGTCTGGTTTTATGAAATGGATGGTGGGCTGTCTTAAGGATTCCATTCCTTCAGATTATAATATAATAAAAACACCTACTAAATAAATATGTAAATTCACAGTAATCTAAATATATATGTAATTTTATTGTAATAAAAAAACAATATCGCCAAGTCAGGTTTTCAGCTGAACAGAGCATTTATTTGCTCTAATATACAATAAAGTAATATCATTTAAATCTACAATAACTATTTTTAAATAAAATTTAACCTTCATTTTAATGCTGAATTTTCCCCATAATTTCTGCATTGACAAGATTCTTGAGAAATCATTCAATGATTTTGCTGCTGTTATGATCAGTTATTATTAGTGCTATTACTGTGTGTATTATCTATGATGAATAACAGGCAGGGAAAGAGTGCAACATCAATTTCTATGGAACAGAACTATTACTTTGGAACACATTCCATTGAGACTTCAAAGTAACATGTGACAAGCTTGATGTATCACTATGGAAACAGAATGTGCAATATTGTCAATATTTGAAATTCAATTTCAAATCTGTGTGTGGTTTTCAAACTAAACCGAGAGGAGTGTTGAGTTGAGAAGCTGGGTCCTAAAAGGTCTCAAAGCAATTTTGAACGATTTTAAGTTTCAGCCAAGACTAATTTCTCTGAATATAACTGAACTACAACAGGAAGTAAATAAATAAAAATAGACACCTAGCTGAAAATATTACATAACAGAAACATTAACATGGAAAATAGCAGCATCTACTGTATGCACATTTGATCATGTTATCCTGTTTATCACAATAAAGCTGTCTGAAATGGACCCCAGCATTGAATGACTTTCAAAAAGAACATATTTTGGAACAAAACAGAATTAGTTGCTTCCCAAACAATGGCAGATTGAAAACTAATTTTCAGTTTCAACCACAAATGTTTATTTCATTGCATCACTAGTTTGCCAACATGTAAAAAGGGGCCAGTTTCTGAAACTGGTTGCAGACCTGAAATAAAAGCAAAACAGCAGCAGACTGATAGCACAAATTAAACAGATCGCTCCGGTTATTACCAGCAAAGCCTGAGACACTGGAAAAGCACACAGAGGCGCCATTCAGACAGATAAGCTGCAAAACAACTCCATACTATTTCATGCTCTATGTTTACTTTAAGTATAACACTATCACTGCTGCATCATTTTGGAAAGCGTCAAGAGGATTAAACTGCACTCAAAATTAAAACATGATCACAAAAGCTGCATGTTTCTTAAAACTGATCTGAAAGAAGTACGTATTAACTTCCATAGTATTGTTTTGTCCTACTATGGTTTTCAGCTTTATTCAAGATATCTTCTTACACAAATCTAACACAAACAAGAAATGCATGGTTTAAACAACACAAGGGTGAGTAATTCATGAGTAAATTGTCATTTATGCATGAACCATCTCTTTAAGAACAGAAACATACTGACATTATCATAAAACAGAGGCAATTCAGAGACCCCAGAGTAAATCTTCAACCCTATTAGATGAGTCTCAGAAAAGTTTGCATTCATTCAAAGCTAAACGCTGTTATTTGATAAAAGGATCTACTGAGCGCTGAACTGAGCTGTCAGCACCAGGCTCATGTGTCAAAACAATCAGAGGGCCAAACGTCATTTACCCTTTCACAGCATTTCTGCTCGCCCTGTGGCTCTCAGAGCGGGCGAATGAGAGCGAGAATGAGAGAGAGAGAGAAAAAAGAGAGAGAGGGAAGTGGGCTTCCCATGATTCAACAGTCATAGGAAGCATTAGGAAGCTTTTCATCACTGTAGACCCACTCCACCCATCCATCGACCCACTTAAATGTCCTAAAATCACCACATCTCACGTTACCGCTGCTCTGGAAATGAGGAAGCACACACACACGTGCACACACTGCTAACCGTGCATTATTAGAAGCACTTCATTCAACAGCAGACTGAAGGACAAATGACAGATTCATGAAGTCGAGAGTTGGAAACACCTGCAGACTCGTGTGTGTGTGTGTGTGTGTGTGTGTTTTTATTGGACTCCATCCATGTTTTTTTTACCCACTACAGTCCACTACAGTTAGTTGAGTTGCTAAATGACTACTCGACTAGTAAATCTTGCAGAAGCCTTGTAAAATAACGATGGTTTTCCGCAATGTGGGTACTTGAAGTATTTTCACACACAGTAAAAAAATTAAATGACCAGTAAGTCATGACAACATATGCTTTTATGTTACTTGGGGCTCTATTTTAAAGATCCAAGCACAAAGTCTAAAGCTCATGGCGCAAAAGCATTAAGGGCATGTTAAGGGCACCTATTTTAAAGATGTAAAAACCGGTCCGCACCCCGGCGCATGGTCTAACAGCGTTCTACTTATTCTCTTAATAAGTTATGGGTCTGTTTTGAGCATAACAAGCATTAAACTAATCAGAGTCTCATCTCCCATTCACTTTAAGAGTCAGTTGCGTCACGCCATGGTGCATTTGCTATTTACATGACAGACTTTGTAAGTGTAAAAACTGAACGCTTCACTACCCTGAAAATATTTAAACAGAGCATCTGCAGCATGAGGATAAAGAACAAGCCTCCTCCATTCCGCCTCTTTACTTTCTCTTTACATATCTATCTTACACTACAATATTATTATACATTTAAGTTTTAAAACCATAAATATTATCATTTTGGTGACATTTAATATTTATTTGGTCAAAAAAACTCTATACTTTAAAAATTCATTCAATTCATTCTTCGATTTAATACTGAATTTTCAGCATCATACTGAATTCACATGATCCTTAAGAAACCATTACAATATGATTATTTGCTGCTGTTATTATCGAAGATTCATGCATTCATTTTCCTTCGGCTTAGTCCCTTTATTCATAAGGGGCCTACTTATCCAGCATATGTTGAAACCTAATACTGGGAAACATCCATACACAATAATTCACACATATACACTACGACCAGTTTAGCTAATTCAATTCCCCTATAGTGCACGTGTTTGGACTGGACTGTGTGGAAAACCGGAACACCAGGAGGAAATCCACGCCAACACGGGGAGAACATGCAAACTCTACACAGAAATGCCAACTGGCCCAGCAGGGACTCGAACCAATGATCTTCTGGCTATGAGGTGACTGTTCTAACCACTAAGCCGCACTGTTATCAAAGATAATAAAAAAAGAGTCAGGGAATTAGTTCAAATCTATTTCCCCTAAGGAACACATCAAAGGAATTATTCCTTTTGGAACAAGTTCCATTGAGACTTCAAAGTAACCATCACGATGTGTCACTATGGAAACAGGAAATGGAATATGTTCTAAAAATGTAAAAAAAAATTCTAAACTACATGTGTAAAGGTTAAAGGTCAAGTAGTTTTTAATCACTCAATGGAACGAGTCAAATCATACTGAGCACCATTCAATAAAAAAGCACCTATATTCACAAACAAACACGCTCAACACTCAAAATATATGCACCACAGGAAAGAGCACAGCGCAGTTAAATAAGTGACCTTTGCAACTTTCCTCTCTCCTCACATCTCAACACACCGCTCCATTTATTTCCCACTCCAGTCAGAAATGCCCCAGAAAAAAAAAGTGAGATTGCATCTCTAAAACAAGAACACTTAAATAACATCACATAAAAGGTTATTCCGTTCAGTCAGATGCACTCTAGTTGAGAGTAACCTCTAATGCTCTTTGGAGTGTGTGTGTGTGTGTGTGTGTGATTTGACTGCATTCCCTCTTTAATTTGCAACACAAGGCATTTCAAGACACGGGGAGGGAGCTCATCCTCCGCCTCTTGTCGTGTTGCCCAATCTGTGGCCTGTTAGGCAGTAGGCGGAAACTAATGACCAACATGAGTGTCTTCATGAGCTGTTTATTTTGCAGCATTCCCAAGACGCTGCAACAGCTGCCAAGCAAAAGTCAAAAAAGAAAAAAGAAAAAGAGAAGCCGTCTTCAGCTGTAGCCACACAACAAGCGCAGCCTTTCAATCCAGTGCAACCTCTTCTTCACACGGTGTAGATCACAGGTCAGCTCCTTCAACACCTCAATTATTTTTCACCGTATGCCTTCTGCCTTTTCAAAGGCCGTTGGAGAATGAAAAAGAGAGTCCGCTGGCGGTAGTATATATCCTCCTGTGCATTGTGTCCGTAGAGATGCTGATTTTTTGGGGGGGTGATAATGCAGAAAATGCACAAGATGATTTATGCTTCTGTTGAAGCCACAAGTTGATGCGATTAGAACTTCATTAAAAATTAAAAATTCCAGGTGCAGAGTTTTATCAGGCATTAATCCAGAGAAGTAGAAATCATGACAAGGAGAATTGCAGCAAAATTGGCAAACAGCGACTGGCCAATCTAATAAAATATTATGTGTGTGGGCGATATGGCAAAAAAAGCCATCTCATTAATTATTTTCCATATTAAATGATAATGATATAGATTTTAATATGAGATGTTAATGCTTCCAAATTTAAAAGAGTACCCCAACAATGACTGAAGCCACAAAAATTAGAGGCTTCATTAAATAGCATAACATTTATGGCGGCCGAAAATTCAGTACATCTCTAATATCAAAACACTCTTAGATTCCCATTGTTGCACATTTCTGCTGTGTGACTGGCACCTACATCAATATAGAGTAAAAGAAAGTCCAGAGTTTATCATTATTATTGATAGGGATGTCCAGATCTGATCATGTGATCGGAAATCGGGCCCGATCACGAATCGGACGTTGCCTCCCAATCAGGGCTCGAATATATATATGTATATACAGTATATATGTTCCCATAATATTTTAAACAAATCTATGGTTATGCATCTATAGGTCCTAAAAGCACATTACTGACTTCGCAAATACTGTGGCTTTTTTTTTTTTTTGTTTACATGCCTGCCGGTTATTTTAAGTTGAGGTGCTCATTGTTTTTATATTTGATTTTTTTTTATTTACTTGTGCACTTAAGTTCAAAAGTGAAGAATTAATATTATTTATTACTTGATTGATCAAGCTACCTCACAGATGTGCTCTGTTTGTTAACAGGGTTATTAATAAGGTTAATTCAATAAAAATAGTTTCTTCGCTTTTCTTTGTGGTTTTTTATGTATTATAGAAGTATCTGATCGTGTTTCGGTATCGGGAGATACTTAAAATCAAATCACTCGCATACTCGAGGGCAAAAAAACTTGACCAATTTTATCATGATTTGATGTAATTTAGTTTATCGGCCCAGCAATAGTATATATATCTACTGACCTTATTCATTTACGAGCAAGTGCAAGCTTTGGAAACATACTGGTTTGAGACTTCCACTTCCATTGAATTTTAGTAAAAATACAGCTTGTTATGCTGCTTGATGTTGGAAACTTTTTGTTTTTACTTAATTTAATATTTTTATGAAAACCCAAAATCAAACAAATAGTGCTCAGGGGTAGCCCAAACAATGTCTAACAAACAATTTCATCATCATGTGTAAGTGCTCCCATGCAGGGCAAGGGATTTATCAGAATAAACAGCAAAAATCAGTCCAAATTTGAGACTCTGATCTCAAATCACTTGCATTGAATTTTAGCCATAAAAATACAGCTCCTTATGCTGCTTGACGTTAGAAAATTTTTGTATTTTCTTATTAATTATTTGTATGCATTCTCATAAATGCAATTGTTTACCGAGCACGTAGTTTAAAAATTTACTACTGGTCATTATTTCTAGCCATTTCCAAATGGTCGAAAGAATCAGAAGTCATAAAACAATCGCACAAGCTTAATTCTGCATTGCAACATAAGATCAACAACATTTCTATTAGCAAATGCAATCACTGCAAACTTATTAGTTTGAGACTCCAATCTTATTCACTTCCACTAAATTTTAGCCATAAAAATACAGCTCGATATGCTGCATGATGTTGAAAAATTTTTGTATGTTCTTAATAAATTATTTGTATGCATTGTCATGAATGTAATTGTTTATAGACCAAGTAGTTTGGTCGTTTACTACTGCTTATTATTTCTAGTCATTTCCCAATAGTCAAAAGAATCAGAAGTTGTGAAAAAAAAAAAATCACAGAAATCAGCTTACTTCTGCATTGCAAAATAAGGTCAACAGATTTTCTAAATGAACTCAGTTTAGCAACAGAATATAGCAACAATATGTATATTTATTTGTGATATTTATATATACACAGTCAAGCCAGAGATTATTCATCCAACTGGCAAATTCTGACTTAAAGTTACTTTTATTTTAGGGCTTGACTGTGTATATACAGTAGAAAATAGAAAGTTAATGCATATTAACTCAAGCAAAATATTGAAAAAAAAAAAAAAACTACAAAGCGTAAAACAAATTATATATGTTTGTTTCTCTTGTGATTTTTGCTCTTAAAATGTGCATTAAATATTCTTCTCAAACATATGCATTTGGGTAATTTTTGTTATTGCAAGTTATTTTGTTAGATAAGCTCCAGATTTGGCTTTAGTAATGACTAATCTAATGCATATGCACGCTCATAATACAGTATAGCAGTGTTTCTCAACCACGTTCCTGGAGGACCATCAACATTGCATGTTTTGGATGTCTCTTTTGTCTGTCACACCCATTACAGGTCTTTCAATCTCTGCTAGTGAGCTGCTGATCTGAATCAGGTGTGTTTGGTTAAGGAGACATGGAAATGTGCAGAGCTGGTGGTCCTACAAGAACGTGGTTGAGAAACACTGCTGTATAGCATCTTATAGAAAATATTAATATAAAAGAGAGATTTGTGAGGGGTGAACTCACATATGCTGAGCACTATATACCATATATATAGTATGTAGTAATATATATTGTTGTTTCAATTGTAAATACATTAATAAATGTATTATTCGTTGTTTGTTCATGTTAGCAAATCTTTTAACTAACACTAATGAATACAGCCGTATTATATATTGTAGACAACAATGTCTAAAATCTAAGGTTTGCAATCAATAGCCAAAGATTTTGGAATATGCATGCAAGATTTCCCCCGGCGCTCTTTGCAACAAAAAATGATGCAAAAACATAGGCGTTCAATGTTGCATGCTTTTGGGATGAAGTGTTGTAAATGCCTGCACAGTGGCCACTGCAAATCCTGCATCCCAGCGTCCTCTGGCAAGCCGTGCTATTCCTGGGTGACACAGAAAATCGTCCACACACACATACACACACACTGCAGTACGTTTATAGGGAATTCTGACGGACTTGAGGCAATGGATCAAACACCACGAGTCGCTCCTTTCTCCAGTCCCTGTACGACTTCATGCCAGTATAATGGATGACCACTCATCACTCTTAATCTCTGACCATGCACCATCAGTAGAAAAACAAGCATAAACTCCCCTGTTAAGCCTTTAGATGGTACGCTCTTATCTTCCAGAGTTCCTCATATTGCAGGTGTTAATTAAGCATGAAGATCCACAAGTGAAGACGCTCTCATTTCTAATGCACGAGCAACAGTTTTTGGGCCTCCAGGTATCATCAGCACAGCGGTAAAAGAGTCCAGGGAGTCTGTATGCTCACGGCAGGCAAACACAGCAAGGTAATCCACTGAGACGACCGCAAAACCAAAAAAAAAAAAAGATGCATTGCAAAAGATGATGCACGTGAGCCACTCCTTGGATTTGTCCGGCGTGGAGATGGCGGTTAGATCAGCGGAGGGTTTTCACGGGCTGTCATGTCCCAAGCGTGAGTTAAGCAGACAGTGATCCAGCATCCAACATGCCTCAGTGGAGGAGAAAAGGTCCTGAAAGCGTTGGGTTGTCAATCCCGACGTGATGAGATGCATCTCATGAGTAACCCGACATTAAATCAGCCTCCAACAGCCTTGAAGCCAAAAATGACTGGGCTGGAAACAAATACTACAAAGAACAAATCATGCATACAAATTGCACATACACACTTTGAAAAGTGTAGGAGATGATTCAACTGAAATTAAAAGCAGTTTTCTTATTACAAAAGAGTTAAAATGTTTGCTGATTGCTAAACATCAGTCAATATACTGTATCTATTCACTTCAGCCATGTGGTCAATTGCAATCTCATTTTAAACAAAACTGCCCATTGAAATACTGCAATATATGAAACTAACTGTGCAAATAATCTGCAGGATGATTCTTCGGTCATAATATTGACCATTTAAAGCCAACAATGATGAAGAAAATAAAGCAAGTTCTTCAAGATGGTGATTTTTTTCACAATAAATCAAACTTAATGTGCAAATTATCTGCAGGATGATACTTCTCTAACACTGATACAACAACCATCAATGATATAGAGAACAGAACAGCCCATTGAAATACTCATGCAATAAATCAAAGCAATTGTGCAAATAATCTGCAGGACGATTCTTCGGTCATTACATTGACCATTTAAAGCCAGCAATGATGAAGAAAATAAAGCAAGTTCTTTAAGATGGTGATTTTTTTCACAATAAATCAAACTTAATGTGCAAATTATCTGCAGGATGATACTTCTCTAACACTGATATGTCGTTTAAAGCCATCAATGATATAGAAAACAGAACAGCCCATTGAAATACTCATGCAATAAATCAAACTAATTGTGCAAATAATCTGCAGGACGATTCTTCGGTCATTACATTGATCATTTAAAGCCAGCAATGATGAAGAAAATAAAGCAAGTTCTTTAAGATGGTGATTTTTTCACAGTAATACTTCTCTAACACTGATATGTCATTTAAAGTCACCAATGATGAAAAAACAAAACTGTCCATTGAAATACTCATGCAATATGTCAAACTGTGCAAATAATCTGCAGGACGATTCTTCGGTCATAACATTGATCGTTTAAAGCCAGCAATGATGAAGAAAATAAAGCAAGTTCTTCAAGATGGTGATTTTTGTCACAATAAATCAAACTTATTGTGCAAATTATCTGCAGGATGATACTTCTCAAACACTGATATGTCATTTAAAGCCACCAATGACGAAGAAAACAGAACAGCCCATTGAAATACTCATGCAAATTATCTGCAGGATGATTCTTCGGTAATAACATTGATTTGTCATTTAAAGCAAGCAATGATGAAGAAAATAAGCCAAGTTCTTTGAAGCAAAAGATGATGTTTTTTTCACAATGAATCAAACTTATTCTGCAAACTATTGCATGAAATTGTTTCTCCAGTAATCCTGTTTGGACGTTTAAGGCCACCAACGATGGAAATTAAGTTATTTGAAGCAAAAATGCACAAATAAATCCAGTTGTTTGATAATATATATTAAACTATTGTGCAAATTATCTGTAGGATGATACTTTTCTACTAATATTGGTGGGTTATTTAAAAAACGCCATTGGTTGAGAAAATAAAGCAAGTTCTTTTAAGCAAAAATGCACTCAGTTGCAGATTTTTTTTTAACAATAATAATCAAACGTATTGTGGAAATTACTGCCTGATGATGCTTCACTAATGATCCTGTTTGGATGTTGAAAGTAACCAAGCTCTTGAAAGCAAAAATGCACATACAGATCCTGTTTTTATTTAGTTTTTTGTTTTTTTATTTGTGCAAATTATCTGCAGGATGGTACTTCTATTAATACTGATATGTCATTTAAAGTCAGCAATGATAAAGAAAACAAAACTGCCCATCAAAATATCCATGCAATAAATCAAAGCAATTGCGCAAATTATCTGCAGGACGATTCTTCTCTAATAACATTGATATGTCCATGAAAGCCACCAATGATCAAGAAAATAAAGCAAGTTCTCTGAAGCAAAAGTTGATGATTTTTTTCACAATAAATCAAACTTCCTCTACAAACTGTATGAATTTGCTTCTCGAATAATCCTGTTTGGATGTTTAAAGGCGTCAATGATGAGGAAAATAAAGCAAATTCTTTTAAGCATTAATACACACTCAAATGCAAAGTTTTTCACAATAAAGCCAAAAGTATTGTGGAAATTATTGCATGATGATGCTTTTCTAATAACCCTGTTTGGACATTTAAAGCAAACAGTTTCTTTAAAGCAAAAATGCACATACAGATCCTGTTTTTATTTTTGTTTTCTTGTGTGTTTTTTACAATAAATCAAAAGTGTTGTGCAAATTATCTGCAGGATGGTACTTCTATTAATACTGATATGTCATTTGAAGCCAGGAATGATGAGGAAAACAGAACAGCCCATTGAAATACCCATGCAATAAATCTAAGAAAATGTGCAAATTATCTGCAGGACGATTCTTCTCTAATAATATTGATATGTCATTGAAACCCAACAATGATCAAGAAAATAAAGCAAGCTCTTTAAAGCAAAAATGCACATTCAGAGTCAGAATTTTCTCAATAAATCAAACTTTTTGTGCAAAAAAAACATTTTGTTGGTAATACTGCGTTTATAATATAAGGTCATTTCAATGCATCAGCGATTAAAATAAATAAATAAAGCAACATTTACAATGTCAAACTTACCCTTAATATAGACTGTCAATGAATTAGGCCAATGCAACAAAGCACACTTACAGTACATATGGAATTGTCATGAGCATCAATGAGATGTACACAAAATACAGACACAACATTTACTCCTCAACCACAACCAATATTGCCAAAAAGGCCACAAGAGGGAGAGGACTGTTAATTAATACATCAACCACTTTCAAAACCACAAAAATGGAAATCGACCAAAGTAAAATAGCATAAAACATGCACCCCAGCATCTGTTATGCCACTCAAGAAAAAATCTGATAAAAACAATCAGACAATCTACGCAAATAATCATCCCAAAAACGCAAAAACATCATCCCAAAAAGCAAACTGGCTCATTCTCAACCCAATCACAGATGAAAACACTCCTAAAAATCATCAGCCTCATTCACTAATTCAAAAAAGCACACCAGAGCCTAAAAACTTTGATCAGCTCTCCTCAATACAAGCTTATCAAACAAACCAAGACCTGCTAGCACACAAAAAACCACACAGATTCATCTGAAACAGGTAGTTTAACACGAAAAAGGACTGCAATGTGGAGAAAAATAGGGTTAATATGATTCACTCAGTGGAAACCAACAAGTTGAGCCTGTTTTCAGCCAACAGAGGTTTGAATCACACGAGCCTGTCAAGCCCTCCGTCACCCTCACGGTAATTACTTTTTTCTTTTTTAACAGGGGAGTGAAAATGCTCTAAAGACTAGTGTATAGCTTCAGTTAGGGCTGTGCAATATGACAATATATATCTCATATAGACAAAATAAAACGTCTATTAATTCATATTATGCTCATAGTATCACAAATAGGCGCAACAAATGGGACGATAACCGTTTTCAAGGTCTAAAGCGGTTTGGAAATGTCAAGGTTTTAAAAGCACCAACATTTTCTGTTATATCGCTCCCATGGTATAGGCAAGAATATTTTTTATTTATTTATTGATTGATTGATTGATTGATTGATTGGACAACATTACCTCAAAGATGCTGTTTAAATTGTAATGAAATCAGTGTTTTTGAAACTAATGAAGACAGCAGAAGTCAATGATTCATTTGAATTATTTACTGTAACAAAATATCTTAAATGTTTCCCAAATTAAAATATATTGTGTTCAAAGCGGAAAACGTAGCTGCTTTTTAGCCAAACATTTTAAAAGAATATATTTCAGAGCAGTAATCACAATACCGTGAAAACGTGATGTTTTTATTGAAGGTTATACCGTCAGAAACTTATGCCGGCCCATGCCTAATCATTAAATACACTGTTTACTGTAAATCTCTTTAATGATCTATATTATATGCGATTACAGAGATGCCGACATAAACATAAATAACAGGATCATGAGAAAGTTGCAATACTTGATAATACAATGTTCACATTTGCATTTTATTTAACAACATTTGTATTTTTTTAACAATATTTTATTATATTATGTTCTCAATAATATTTGTAAAGGAAACACAGGACCTATATGTGCTGTTTACATATATTTCAGGTAATATAGAAAATGAGTGCATGTTTTTACCAAAACTAACATTGGATTTTTTATTAAATGCGTGTGCATGTAAAACAATATAATTTGCACAAAGAACTGACGGGGTTCTTCTCTAAAGAAGTTGTTACCACCCTGTTTAGAGCACCATTATGGGTGTTTTACATTAAACTAACATTGTTTAAACGATGGATCTGCGACAGAGAAACTACAGGTTTTGGGAAACATTCGTCACTACATTGTTCACTTCCCAAACGATGCATCATACTATAATAGTTAGCCGAAAGTTACGTCTTTGTTTGGGAAACGCATCCCTGAACAGTGTTAATATTTAATTTAGTGCAAAAAAAGTTTTTGACATAATATGTGTGTGTATTATATATGATTTTTATTTATATGTGATAGAAACGCTATACAAAACTATTTTGTTACATAGATATTCAATTATATATCTAATTTGTATCATATACATATATATTTTACATCTGAAATATATGCATGCATGTGTGTATTTACATATAAATAGTAAATGTACACAGTAAACGCAATTAAACTATGCCAAAACAAACTTTCATTCCTGATGCGATTAATTTGTACCCAGCACTAATAGTATTAATATTTCTTTCATATTTCTGCATTCTTAATCAAACCTTTGCCCTGAAGTTCTAATATTAATAACATGAGAAATATGACCATATTTTAATGAGTATATTAATGCATACTTTAAAATGTAATAAATAAATAGTGCTTTACATGTGGTCCATATAATAATTAATTGATTGATTGATTGAATTGTACTATATCATGATATATATCGTTATCAGAATATGAGACGATTATCGTGATTTATATCATGATTTTTGTCATATCGCCCAGCCCTACCTTCAGTGTGCTAGCCGAAGCATTTCTGGAGACGCTGTGGCATGAGTGTATGAGTGAATATATATATGTGTGTGTGTGTGTGTGTGTGTGTGTGTGTGAGGGGGCGGCGATCTGAAATCACTGCTGCTGTCAAACAAGCAGGCGAGAGTGAAATATCCTCCTTCTGCCAATAAGCTGAACCTCCAACTCACTTGATAAAGCAACGGGCTCCTTCAAACGTGTATCCTTCTTCCCATCCGGTGGGTAAATCTGAAGAAAAAATAAATTAATTAATTAAAAAGCTGAGAGGAGGCGAGGACAATGAGTTTTTGCATGCAAACAGCATCTTTCTAGAGTGACTGGGCAGCACATCTCTGATCTGCAGTGCCCAAAATATGAGCATTGCTGGCGATGCATCTGCAAGATCAACATGTCAATGAGGATCATTCACTGCTGATAATAACGCATGTGAGACTCGTTTTAATAAGGGAGTTTACGATTTATGATTCAGTGCATGGGGTCAGATGATCAACCAAGTGACAGCTGTCAATCAAACCGATCGTGGGCGCGCAAAGCAACCGAACGCAAGTTGTCAGAAATCGTGCTGCATGCAACGCAACGCACGAAACGCAACGCGAACGCATTGACACTGCGCGCATCGCGTTCAGCCACAGCTGCGGTTTCTGCAACTGCATTGATTGCATTTCTCCGCTCGTAAAATAAATCAAAATAAAGCCTCACCTGGAGTTTTTCTGTGTCCTGTAATGACGGCTTCTCCTGTGACTGGATGCAGCCAGGTTGTGCTCTTCGCTTCTTCACTGTTGGGTGAGAGAAAAAAGGGGGTGAGAGAAGGTGGAGGGGAAAAAACAACCGATGAGAGGGTTTCGAGTCAAACCGATCCCCGAGTCTTAGTTCCTGCAGATATTTACTTGATAAAGAACACTCGTCCGTCCCGGGTCACGCCGTAACTCCAAGAGGAAGGCAGGCAAGACAGCCAGTCCGGGTTCAGGTCCGCCGCCATGTCTGAGCACTGAGAGCTGCGCGCCGCCGACCCACACGCGCGTACACGGGATTCCTTAGCAACGGTGTCCAGGGCGCAGGCGGACCAATGACACGCGCTGACGTGATTCGCTTATTCGTATTCAAACGACACGCTTACTTTAGCATGTTTGTTATTGAAGTTGTGCTGTCGATACATCAGACACGCGTGCTTATTTGTTTATACGTTGATTGCATACTGTTGCTCTCTTTTTTATTTTGTTCTAAATAGTTATGAGATGTGTGGACTTGTTTGCGCTAAGTTTGTACATATGTCACAGTACTAAAAATAAACTAAAAAAACATGCTTGCTTTGTTTTGTAAATAAATGTTTTTCTCCATTTCTCAGTGAATACAGACAATGTATTTTGGTGCATTTAAACAAAACAGATTTATTACACACATATTTATTAAAATAATATTTTAAGTCACCAAACATATTTAGAAATTGAAAGATAATACAATTAAGTTCAAGCAAAATATTGCATTGTATTGTTACATTTGCATAAAATTGCATTGTATAATATTGCATGTAACTAAATTTCTCTTTTTAAAATTTGTATTTAATGTTTTCTATAACATTTAAATTTGGCTCTACTGGTTTTTGGAGGGTTATCGTAAGTAATTTTGTTAGATAAGCTCTAGATTTGGCTTCAGTGCTGACTAACCTAATGTATATGCACAAATATAATATTGTAGAGCTTCCTATTTAAAATATAAATTTAAAAAAGAGATTTGTGAGGGGTCTACTGATATATACATGCATACATATACATACAGTTGAAGTCAGAATTATTTGCCCCCCTTTGAATTTTTTCTCTTTTTTTAAATATTTCCCGAATAATGTTTATCATCCAGGACACTTTCACAGCATGTCTAATAATATTTTGTCTTCTGGAGAAAGTCTGATTTGTTTGATTTCGACTTGAATAAAAGCAGTTTTTAAATTTTTAAACACCATTTTAATGTCATAATTATTAACCTCTTTAAGCAAATTATTTCTCTCGATAATCTACAGAACAAACCATCATTATACTATAACTTGCCTAATTACCCTAACCTGCCTAGTTACCCTAGTTAAGCCTTTAAATGTTACTTTAAGCTGTATAGAAGTGTCTTGAAAAATATCTAGTCTAATATTATTTACTGTCATCATGACAAAGATAAAATAAATCAGTTATTAGAGATGAGTTATTAAAACTGTTATGTTTGGAAATGTGTTAAAAAATCTGTCCATTAAACAAAAAACGGGAAAAAAAAAATAAACAGGGGATTGAATAATTCAGGAGGGCTAATTATTCTGACTTTAACTGTATGTATGTATATATATATATATATATATATATATATATATATATATATATATATATATATATATATATATATATATATATATATATATATATATAGCTATTTTTAACACATTTCTAAACATAATATTTTTAATAGCTCATTTCTAATAACTGATTTATTTGATCATTGTCATGATGACAGTAAATAATATTTGACTAGATATTTTTCAAGACACTTCAATACAGCTTAAAGTGACATTTAAAGGCTTAACTAGGTTAATTAGGTTAACTAGGCAGGTTAGGGTAATTAGGCAAGTTATTGTATAACGATGGTTTGTTCTGTAGATTATAGATAAAAAATATAGCTTAAAAGGGGTTAATAATTTTGACCTTAAAATCGCTTTTCAAAAATTAAAAACTGCTTTTATTCTAACCGAAATAAAACAAATAAGACTTTCTCTAGAACAAAAAATATTATCAGACATACTGTGAAAATTTCCTGAATCTGTAAAACATCATTTGGGAAATATTTAAAAAAGAAAAAAAAAATTAAAGGTAGGCTAACAAATTAGACTTCAACTGTGCATTATAGCAACATTTTGATTCGGTCTTCATACAATGGCTTTATATAACACATTTAAAAACAAATAAAGTAATAACTAAGCACGAAAACACATTCAGGATCTTATTCCATTAACCATACACAATATTAACTGCAGATTTTACATTTCATACTAAAGCACTTCTTACCTTTTAAAGTGTTTCCTTCAGGTCTTGCTGCCTCTGACCAGGACCTGAACCCAGAAAAAAGGTCTTAAATGTTTGTCTGAGACGCTTCAGGCTCTTGATTGGTGTCCTCGTCTCCAAATCAGCCATAAATCCACCCAATTAGTAATCCAGTCTGACCAGAGTGGCTTAAAGCAGATTAACACTGCTGAGACGTCTGCTGCACGCTCCTCTGTTATTACTTTACCATTTCAGCAGTTTAAATAATATAGAGGTGAGTTTATTTGGTCAGCACTGTACACATATTATTGTTAAAATTATAATATATTATATATATATATATCAAGGCATGTCATTGCAGTTACTTATAGTTTCAGTTAATTTATTAATCCATTTAATAAGTATTTTTTTCTTAATTAATTCATCCATTCATTTATTCACATATTTCTGTAGATTTATTTTTTGGTAATAAAAATGTATTAATTTATTTAGTTTTACTTATACATTCATTCTTTATATAATTTATTCATTAATTCACAGTTTTTTGTGTCCATGAATTGTCTTTTAAAAATATTATTGCAAAAATATAATCAAATTTATGTGGGGGGAAAACCAAGGCATTTCTATGCATGGTTTTAAATATTTGTTTCTAGAGATTTTTTTGTTTATTGTAAATAAATAACTTTTAATTATTAATTCTTATTAATGAATCACTTTATTTTATTTATTTTTTGTTAATCATTCATTTATATAATTATGTATTCATTCATTATTTCTTTCATTCAGTTTTTCGTGTCCATAAAGCATTTCTTAAACTTTATTATGCAAGTATTATTGCAAAATATTAAGTTTTTATGTGAAACAACCAAGACATTTCTATACTTATAGTTTCAATTTATTTATTTTTTCCTATTTATTGTTAATGAATTACTTTTATTTACATGTTTATTTATTTATTTATTCAGTTTTTCATGTCCATAAAGCGTTCCTTTTAAAATATTTTTGCGAAAAAAATTAATTATTATGCGAAAAAAAACCTTTTTAATGCAGTTTCTTCTATAGATTTATTTATTGTTAAGAAATAATTTTATTTATTTGTTTGTTTGTTCGTTTATTCATTCCCTTATTTATTCATTTATCCATTCATTCAGTATTTCATGTCCATAGTCTTCCTTTTGTAATAGTTTTGCTAAAAATTTTAATTGCTATAGATTTACTTATTTTTTGCTAATAAATGTATTTATTAATTCATTCATTTTTATTATTTATTAGTTTATTTATTCAGTTTTTCATGTCAATAAGAATTCCTTTTGTTTATTATTGCAAAAAGAATATTTTATTATGTAAAAAAAAACCAAGGCATTTCTATGCAATTACTTATAGTTTCAATTTATTTATTTTTATTTATTTGTAAATGAATAACTACGCCAACACGCTGGCTCAGTGTTTAGCACTGTCGTCTGACAGTAAGAAGGTTTCTGGTTCGAGTCTCAGCTTGGCCAGTTGGCATTTCTGTGTATTCTCCCCATGTTGGCGTGAGTTTCCTTCGGGAGCTCTGGTTTCCCCAAACACATGCGCCATAGGTGAATTGAATAAAATAAATAGTTTGTAGTACGTGTGTGTGAATATGAGAGTGTGTGGGTGTTTCCCAGTACTGGGTTGAGGCTGGAAGGACATACTCTGTGTAAAACATATGCTGGATAAGTTGGTGGTTTACTCCGCTGTGGTGACCTCTGAAATAAAGACTAAGCCGAAGGAAAGTGAATGAATAATAAATAACTTTATACATTTATTCACAGTTTTTTCATGTCCATAAAGCGTTCCTTTTGTAATATGATTGTGAAAAAATTACAATAACTGTTATAGATTTATTTATTGATTGATAATAAATAGCTTTTTTCAGATTCATCTCCATAGTGTGTTTTTATTTTCTAGATTCATGTCTATTAAATCTTTTTATTCTCTCAGATTCACTTTTTTTTCAGATTCACATTGTTTTATCTGAATCACGTTTCTGGTTTGGGGTGTTTTACATCAGTCTGAATGCGTTGGCTCACTATAATGAGCCGTCGTGTTGACTCTTCACAACCCATTGACTAAAGCTGATGAGTGTTTTGCAGACGAATCCGTCTTTCCCTGTAAAAACTCATTTGTTTAGTGTGGGATTCTGGACCCCCGATGGTGTTTCCGCTGCGATCGCGTCACATCACATTTATCAGAGAAAACAGCACTGAAACTGATGGCTGTTTATATATTGTTTTGTGTGTGATCTGAAGTCTGAAGTCGAGCTTTTTAAATACACAGATCTGTGAAATCTGTGATGCGTTTATTCAGTCTGTTTTACAGGAGAAATGAGGCTTTTACTACAGTGAATGTGCTTCTCTGAACAATTTAAACTGTTGATTTGTCATCTCTATTACTGTGTTTTGAAATGTTAAAGTCTTGCCTGATATTATAAATGTTTTTTTCTTTGGTTATAAGTGGTGTTTTTAATGTTAGACTGAAAAATGTTGTGGAAGAAATGGTTTTCTGGTTTAAAATGCTGGTAAATGTCACTGTTAATTACAAATAAATGGCAAGTAACATTTGGAAAGAGTGAAATTGTATTTTCTTGCGAGACAAGAGGAAATCTGCTTCATTCATTTGTCTGTAGAAATTACATTAAAACAAGTATTTAAAACTAAAGTAAGATCAGGGAAAACAACAAGTGAAAAAAATAATAAATTCTGTAATAAACACACTATAAGGCAAAAAAAAAAAACATGAAAGAGAAAAAAAATTATAGACCATCATTAGAGATGAATAAAAAAATATATTTATAATTATACTAATAGATAATACTTATTATACTACTACTACTACTACTACTACTAATAATAATAACAATAATAATAAAAATTATTATTAGTATTATTACTAATATTATTATTTTTATTTGACACTTACAGATTATTTATTCACAAATAACGTATAGTTATAAATCTAAAATAATAAAAATACAATATGAGAATAAACAAAGAATTTCCAGAAATAAAATATGTATATTTATAATTGTACTAATTAATGATGATAATAATAATATTAATAATAATAACAATAATAATTATTATCATTATTATTATTATTTTATTATACTAATAATAATAGCAACAACAATAATAATAATAATAACAATAATAACACTTGCAGATTATTTAAAAATTGATAAAGTATAGTAATACAGTAAAACTTAAATAATAAAAAACAATATTAGAATAAACAGATAATTTCCAGAAAAATATGTATATTTGTAATTATACTAACTAATAATAATAATAATAATAATAATAATAATAATAGCAGATTATTTATAAATGAATAATGTATATTTGTAAATCTAACATAATAAAATGAACAATATGAGAATAAATAAACAATTTCCAATCAGAAATCTGTATAAGGTTCAATATTAATTAAAAAGAAATGCTGAATTAAAAGTGAAACTATTAATAAAGAGTGAAATAATATTGACTTTGCATTTAACACTTAAAGATACTAATAGAAAATATTATCAGTTTTTTTCAGTCACTTATAGATTATTAACAGACATATGTTGTAATATCTATAATACTGTAATATCTACAAAAAGCAAAGTATAAAATAAAAATAAAATAAAAACAACAATAGAAAAAGTTGTATTATATAGTAGTATATATTTAAACTATAGATAGAAAATAACTAATCTAAAATAAATAATAAAAAAATAATTTTATTAAAACAATTATTAAAATTCAAATTAATATCTAAAATTAAAATATAAAAAATAAAATTAATTATTATTGCATGAAATTAATGATTATAAACATGAATTAATTAAAATAAAAAATTCATAATAGTATTATATTATAATAACATAATGACAGAAAACCATAATAATAATAAAAAATATATGTAAAGATCCTGCAGATTTTCAATTTCAAATAAAATTATAAAAGCTATACAATAATTTTATTACAAAAACCACAGACTTAAACTAAAATACACCTGCATATCATAAAAACCCAAGAATCTTCAGGCTCATCATCCTCCGTTTGTCGTCAAACACAGAAAAACGACACGTTTTGTTTTAAATATCATCATTTTTCGATCCCTTTTACCTCAAACCAGTGGATTCAGAAGTTAGTTGCATTCCAATTATCACACGCCTCTTATATTTCTCAAACGTACGTCTAGACTGAATTAAATCCTTAATAAATAAAACATGCATAGATATGAGCATCTGATATATAATTCATTCACAACTGAAAAAAATCATGTAGAAAATGATGAAAACTCGTACTAGTGGTCTGGAACTTTGTGGAATAGTTATTGATAGCTGAAAGTGCTAAGAAGCAGTCAAAAGTCTCACATCATTGCAGTGAAGTGTTTTAAACTCTGATTTATTCTGTCTTATTGCTTGTGGGTAGGATTCTTTGCGACCATTTATAAAATATTCAAAGCCGTTTGCATCTGACAAACTTACACACCATTTGCGTCAAGCATTTACAAACAAACTTGAGGACGGCAAACAAACAAACAAGGGTACTGTTGACCTCCATCAGCCTGTTTAAATGTTATTCTGCTTTATTTTATTAATGTTAATTAGTGTTTGCTCACCTTATATATTTGCTCTCAGCCCGTCAACAATTGTTTTCTTGGAGTCTTTCGGTCACTTTAGGTCACATTTTAGGGCTGTTTTAGCAGAAGAAAATAAAAAGAGACATTGATTTTGCATCAGCGCAGAGTTTAATAATGTAAAATACATATAAAATAAATGGAAGAGGATTTAGCTTATGTAAGGTTTTGCAATGACTTGTAAATTCAATGAAGAAATAGGGGCAGCATGCATGGTGGCTCACTAGTTAGCACTGTTGCCTCACAGCAAGAAGGTCGCTGGTTCGAGTCCTGGATAGGGCCAGTTGGCATTTCTGTGTGGAGTTTGCATGTTCTCCCCGTGTCCCCAAACATATGCACTATAGGTGAATTGAATAAGCGAAATTGTCCATAGTGTATGTGTGTATGTGCTAGTCCTCCAAGATGGGGGTTGAGCATTGGGCTAACGACCTTTGTCATAAAAATGAGATGTTACAAAACATCAACATGGTAGGGCTAAATATAAACTTCGATATTAACGGCGCTGGGAGTAAGTGAAAAATTAATTATATAAATAATATATTGGTTTAATATGTATAGATAATAAATAAAAATAAATAAATAAATAAAATAAATTTAATATATAAATAAAGTAAAATTAATAAAAAAGTATTTATAATAAAGTGAAACAATTAAGTAAAATAAAAGTAATTATGTTATTTTTAAAATATTATAAAAATAATTATTAATTATAATAATTAGACTAATAAAGTGAATATATTATTTGAATGGATGGATGGGTGAATGGTTAAATGAAGAGATGTAGCAACTTGGTTCATGCATCCACCTGTATAAAATAAAATAAAATAAAATAAATTAAAATAAAATAAAACAAAATAAAATAAAGCAACATAAAATAAAATAGCTAAATAAAATAAAACAAATTAAATAAACAAAATTATAAAATAAAGCCAAAATAAAATAAAACAAATTAAAACATATTAAAATAAAATATATTAAAATAAAGCTAAATAAAATAAAACTTTAAAATAAAAAAACAAAATAAATTAAAATAAAACAAAACAAATAAAAATAAAATAAAGCAAAATAAATTAAATAAAAATAAAATAAAATACAATAAAATAAAATTAAATAATAAAAAAAAAAAATAAAATAAACACTGTAAAAAAACCTAATAAATAAAAGACTAACCTAACGGGAAGTGAAACCAAAAGAAAAGAAAACAAAAGAAAGAAAAAAAAGAAAGAAAAAAAAATGAAGCAAAATAAAAAGAAATTTTATTAAATAAAACAAAACCACTGTGGCAACAGCGACTAAATCATAAACTGATCCAAAGGAAAATAATAAATAAAATAAATTGGGTTTTAAAACACATTACTTTAATAAAAAAGATGATGCATAGAAATGTACTGCATAAGATGATGTTTAGAATTATCCATTTTTCAGGTCTGGGTTAAGCGTAAAAGATTCTCAGCGGTGCTTCATCACTCTGTCAGGACGGCTGCAGGAACACAGTGAACCATGAGCAGAATAAGAGCCAGAAGAACAGCTGAAATTGACCTACTCTGACCGAAATGTTCCTGCGGCTTCATAACGTCTGTCCATCAGTCTGCAGATCATCTTCAGCTCATGCTGTACTTCCAGATCTACACGGTTTGCTTTTTCTGAACGCCTCTCTACTGCTGATTGGTGGAAAAGCCCAGGGGTCACGAGGTCAGAGGGTCACAGGGGTCAGGAGGTCATCATGCAGATGGGGTTCAGGGGGCTGGATTTATCCTATGAATAAACCAGGCTATATTTGCTGAAACCCAATTCACCTCATGTTTCAACACCATGAAAAATCTGCTGATAAAAACATTAAACTTTTTTGTTGTTGATGATGTTTTTAGGATTAGATAAATTAAAATAAATAAAATAAAATAAAATAATAAACTTAGGGAAAAAACTCAAATATATATATAAAATATATATAATATAATATATATATATATATATATATATATATATATATATATATATATATATATATATATATATATATATATATAAAATATAACATATATATATATATATATATATATATATATATATATATATATATATATATATATATATATATATATAAATTAGTTGCAGAAATAACACAAGACAACAAATAAATTTATAGAAAGAACTTTATAGACCATATCCCATATGGATGGATAAAAAAAATGTATAAATAAAACACTGAAGTATTATATAAAACAATTTTATTATTTCATATTATTTAAACGTACTGCATATTAACATTGGTTTAATATATAGATAAAACATTAAGTAAAAATTAATATAATTAATTCTATTATTAATTGCATACAATTGATGATAAACATGAACTGCATGAATAAATTATAAATAAATTACATCTATAAAGCTGAATTATTCTAATAAAGTCAATTCAGCTCATATTTAACACAATTAAAAATCTACTGACAAAAATATAAAACTTTTTTGTTGTTGTTGTTTTTGGCTTTTTTACATTTATGTAAATATAAATAAAATAAATCTAATAAAAATATCACAGAAAATTTTAAATCAATATATACATAAATTAGTTGCAAAAATAATACAATGATAATATCCGTATATTATATAAATAAACACTGAAGTCTTAAATAAAAATATAATTAATCTTATATTGTTTAAAAATATTGTATATTAATATTAGTTTGATATAGATAGATAATAAAGTAAACTAAATATAATTATTGTTATCAATACTGTTATTACCTCAATAAAGTCAGTTCAGTTCATAAATTAACAGCATGAAAAAAATCTACTGAAAAAATATACAACTTTTTTGATGTTTTAAGGTTGTTGTTTTTTTTTTTTTTACAAAAAAAAGTATTTAAGCAAACATTTTAAATCTATATTTTTTTGTTTAAATCTATTTATAAATTAGGGTATCACAGTGGCACAGGGGAGAACATGCAAACTCCACACAGAAATGCCAACTGACCCAGCCGAGGCTCGAACTAGCGAACATCATGTTGTGAGGTAAGAGCACTACCCACTGAGCAACCGCATCACCCCTTAACTTGCCTAATTAACCAAAATAACCAAGTCTTTAAATTGCACTTTGAACTGAATACTAGTATATCACATACATACACAAACACACACAAACAGACACAACACAAACAAACACACACACATTTGCTGACAATAGAACGCGAGTATGTAAGGAGTTGCTGAAGATGAGCAGATCTGACAGGACGGTCTTCAGTAAACATCACACAATTACATAAGCATAACGCTGAACCCAGAGCAGTCATTATCATGCGCGGCCAGACCGCAGGCGTCAACACGCAATTAATGAACATGTGAAATCAAACAGCTGCTGGAGGTTTGTGTGTCAGAGCAAACTCAGCGGGAAGACCTGACGATAACAGCCACCAAATCAAACTACACAAATAAACAAGCCGACAGAGAGACAGTCAACTTTTAGAGGAACAAATAACTCACACTTCATTTTAAAGTGCAACCAATATGATTTTTTTAAAGATATTAATGTTTAGTCTATCTGTTTGTGAATAGAAAAGGTCTGAATGTATAAAAGACCAACATAAATGGAGTTATTGTCTTGTTAAAGGAATAAACGATTCTTATTTCATGCACACAACAGTGTAGGTTGTCATAAATTTGCATATTGGTAAGATTGTTTTCATTGGCTGCCCACAAATAAGGTTTTCTTTGAACATGCAATTGTGTAGATACAGTAAAATAGATGCCGATGATACAGTTTGAGAATAAAAGTGTTAAATTCAGACCAATCAGAGGATAGTATTCTAACCAATCACAACAAACTACAACAAACTGACCAATCAGATCAGAAACGTCTGAACAATCACAACAGACTGGGCCAGGCTGACCAATCAGAGCAGAGTGTAGACATTTAACCAATTACAACAGACAAACGACTGACCAATCAAGAGTTGAAGTTCAGTTCAGTTCAGTTCAGTGTGGTTTAATTTTCACTGCTGGAAGTCCAAGCACTGAAGAGCAAATCCATCACTGCGCAGCTCCACAAGTCCCAAACCAAGCAAGCCAATGGTGACAGTGGCAAGGAACAAACTTCACCAATTGACGAAAGTGAAGGAAAAAACCTTGAGAGAAACCAGACTCAGATCATTTCTCCTCTGGCAAAACTTCTTGTGCAGAGCTGCAGTCTTGGAACCGGAGACTGGAGAACACTGGACGTCCATCATGGAGAAGCTGCAGGTGTGAGTAGGTCACCGCTGGGTGTTCAAGCTGGCCCACGGGATCAATGCGGAGACTCATCTGTCACTGGAGTCTTTCAGGAGTCAGTCTCATGCTCTCCACTCCTCCATGACCACCACAGCATCTGCTCAGGATACTGAGGCCTGGTTCAGGATTAAAGATACCTCTAGAAGTCCTCTATGGTTGGCATCATCTCTTCGTATGTGTTGGCCTTGAGGTCCTCAATGGTTGGCATCATCTCTTCACATCAATGTCAGACTGACCAATCAGAGCAGAAACATCTGACCAATCACAACAGACTGGGCCAGACTGGCCAATCAGAGTACAGCCATCTGACCAAACACAACAGACTGAACCAGAATGACCAAACAGAGCAGAGTAATCTGACTAATCACAACAAACGAGGCCAGACTGACCAATCAGAGGATTTTAGAGCCCCTAATAGTATCTCTGGAGGCCCCAAAACGGCATAGGCCCTTAGAATCGTCCTAATGTTCTCTCTTTAGTCTGATCAATGAGAGCAGAGTAGAGCCATCTGACCAATGACAACAAACTGGGTCAGACTGACCAATCAGAGCAGAGTACAGCCCTCAGAACGACACAACCAATCACACAATCTTCACCAATCAGGTTAAAGAAGATCACTGAAGTTTAGGAAGACTGAATCCTTGAACAAACTGTTTCACACTGTGAGACAAAAAGCTGATGCTGCAATGTATGGTATCAAAAAAATGTGTTTTTTGACCTTGGATGGATGTAAACCTACTGTAGGATACCCAAAAAAAAAAACGCCAAATCAGCAACCTTCAGAATAGCATAATAGGGATTTAGGCAAATGAAAATGAATGAAGGTTACTTGTACATTTTGTCATCTAGTTTAAAGCGACATCACTGTTTTATCCTGACTGTGAATAGTTCCCATTGCTGCTGCTTATGCTTGTGTTATCTGCAGAGATCTGCTTTATTGGCTTCCTTCATTCATTCTCTCCCAGCTGGCCTCAGATTTTCAATGCTGTGCAAACGAAAGGTCCCGCGGCTCACCGTGGCTTACTGTGGTGTTTGTTTGTGGCAAGTGTCGGGTAATTCTTTTGTTCTGACACTCACAAAGGAGAAGAAAAGAAATCTTCCGTCTTTTTTGTCTCCTCCACCACCCTTCACTAAGAGGCATTATAAAGTGCTTCCTCTGTGGTGAAATGAGAAACGGTAACAGTATTTGCCTACACCTTTCTACAGACATCCTCATGCAATCTGTGCTAGCTATCAATATGGCATGATATATACAGTGCATAAATAAGTACACCCCTTAAAGAACTCTTTTAAGTTAATACTTTCTCTAGGATGGTTATACACAATAATGCAGTAAGATACTTGCATGTATACATATTAGATTTGCCCAAGTCCGAGTTGAATAAATCTGTTTTATTTAAGTGCAGCAAATATATTGTCTATATTCACTGAGAAATATATTTAAAAATCATTTTCAAAGGGGGATTTACTCATTATTGCTGTGCACTTTAAGTATACTATGAGGAGTACAGCATATGCATTCCTAAATACTTCAAATTCCATGCGTACAGAACATTTGCATAGTACAAAACATAGTAGGAATAGCATGTTAGTATGCAATGCAGAAATGTTTGCATGCACATGAGAGACTCCCTGTCATCAACTCAGTATTGAGGATCTGTTTTTAAGCACCTTTTGTCATCTCTCGCAGCCCATAATGATATTTTTAATGAGGGAACTCAGGGAATTGGCTCTGATGCTTCACCATGCTCTTTTCAGATAATATTTGCATGGTTACAGAAACTTTGGCTGTCCGCTGAGACTCGGATTTAAGCTAATGAATCCAAGACACAAAGCTTTGGAAATTAGCAGCCTCCCTCAAGCAATCTGTCCACACAGATTCCGGCAGACAGACTCTTTCCCCTCGAACGCAGATGATCCTATGGGCATCTTCCATCAGACACCAGCCGCATAATCATAAACTGCTGCTTGATGAACACTGAAGCCGTGCTGTGAATAAAATTAAGCTGAGCGCAGTTCGCATTGGTCAGAAGGAGTTATGTGTAGTCAGAATAACCAGCTCTATCTCATGAGGAAACGTAACTATTTTATGTATTGCCTGCTGATTTGTATGGATTCAGTAGTTCGATAATGTTTGATTATGTTAGATGCAGTTTGATTGCGTTAGACTCACTTCGAGAATGTTAAATTGCGTTAGATGCACTTCAATAATGTTCCATTGAGTTAGATAGAGTTCAATGTTTGATTGCATTAGACGCAGTTCGATAATGTTCAATGTGTCAGATGCAGTTCGATTGCATTAGATGCAGTTCGATAATATTGGATTGCGTTAGATATAGTTCAGTAATGTTCATTTGCGTTAGATGTAGTTCGATAATATTCGATTGAGTTAGATAGAGTTCAATGTTTGATTGCATTAGACGCAGTTCGATAATGTTCAATGCATTAGATGCAGTTCGATTGCATTAGACTTAGTTCGATAATATTGGATTGCGTTAGATGCAGTTCAGTAATGTTCATTTGCGTTAGATGTAGTTCGATAATATTCGATTGAGTTAGATAGAGTTCAATGTTTGATTGCATTAGACACAGTTCGATAATGTTCAATGCATTAGATGCAGTTCGATTGCATTAGACTCAGTTCGATAATATTGGATTGCGTTAGATGCAGTTCATTAATGTACATTTGCGTTAGATGTAGTTCGATAATATTCGATTGAGTTAGATAGAGTTTAATGTTTGATTGCATTAGACGCAGTTCGATAATGTTCAATGCATTAGATGCAGTTCGATTGCATTAGACTTAGTTCGATAATATTGGATTGCGTTAGATGCAGTTCATTAATGTTCATTTGCGTTAGATGTAGTTCGATAATATTCGATTGAGTTAGATAGAGTTCAATGTTTGATTGCATTAGACGCAGTTCGATAATGTTCAATGCATTAGATGCAGTTCGATTGCATTAGACGCAGTTCGATAATATTGGATTGCGTTAGATGCAGTTCATTAATGTTCATTTGCGTTAGATGTAGTTCGATAATATTCGATTGAGTTAGATAGAGTTCAATGTTTGATTGCATTAGACGCAGTTCGATAATGTTTAATTGCGTTAGATGCAGTTCAATAAATTACAACTATGTTAGATGCAGATCAGTAACGTTCAATTGAGGTAGATACAGTTCGATAATGTTAGATGACGTTAATTCAGTTCGATATTGTCAATTGCATTAGATGCAGTTCAGTAATGTTTGATTGAGTTAGATACCATTTGATAATGTTCAATTACATTTGATGCAGTTCGATAATGTTTGATTGTGTTAGATGCAGTTTTATAATATGCGATTGTATTAATGCAGTTTGATTGTGTTAGATGCAGTTCGATAATGTTCAATTGAGTTAGATACAGTTCGCTTATTTATGATGACGTTAATGCAGTTTGATAATGTTCAGTTGCATTAGATGCAGTTCAGTAGTGTTCGATTGAGTTATAGTTCAAAAATGTCTGATTCAGTTAGATGCAGTTTGACAATGTTTGATTGAGGTAGATGCAGTTCGATTGCGTTATTAATGTTTGATCGCTATAGTAGCTGTTTTATAATGTTCAAATGCGTTAGAAGCAGTTCGATAATTTTTGATTGAGTTAGAAGCAGTTTGATAACATTTGGTTAAGGTAGATGCAGTTTGATAATATTCGACTGCATTATATTCAGTTTAATAATGTACGATTGTGAAGATGCAGTTTGATAATGTTTAATTGTCTTACATGCAGTTCGATAATGTAGAATTGCAATGGATGCAGTTCGATAATATTCGATTGTGTAGAAAGTGTAGATTTCGACATACAAACCTCTTATAGTTATATATCAGGGATTTAAACTCAACTAAAGTCCGAAAGGTCTCAATTATGAATTTAATCACTGGAAAATATGAATTGTAAGATGTAAGACAGATAAAGAAACACTTAAATGTCAAATTACCTTTTTTTAGTTATTATTTTGTGGCTTACATACCTTTCTGTAAAGTTAAATAACTTTGCCACCACGAGCTTCAGTATTAATGTATGACTTACATGTCCATGTGGAGGTTATGTGGAGTGTGGTCTCATGTCTTATCCTGAGATACCGCTTTGAACATCTTGAGTTAAGCACACATCCCAAGCAGAGTTCAGTCTGATCGCAGCACTTTAACCTGCACTGCCTCAAAATAAACCCATCAATATTGAATTAGCCTGTAATACACTGTGTAAGATTCTCAAAACTGTGTCAATGCATGAATATTGAATAATAATACCTGAGGTATGGCTGCTCTGCTCATGTGCAGAGATATGGAGAATAAAGTCTTGTATGACTTTTTTACAGCAACAATAATAAGTAATGCACAAATTCCTCGTTTACAGTATGCTCTTAATGAAATGTACATTCATATAGCTACATTTATAAAATACAGGACAAAATGAAACAATCGCTGTATAAGAATGAACTTTTGTAGCTAACTGACCAAGTGTGACATGGTTACCTGCTGAAAAGTGACATGTGGTTGATTTGCAGTTACTAAGTTACCACACTGATGTTCGAAGCAGTTGCTAAGCAGTTGCAATCCAGTTACCAGACAATTACCATGCAAGTGTTCTAAAAGGTTGCTAGGGTGTTGCTATCCAGTTACCAGGTGATTACTACCCAGGTGTTAAGAGTTTGCTATGTGATTGATATCCAGTTACCAGGTGATTACCACCCAGGTGTTCTAAGATATTGCTATGTGGTTGCTGTCCAGTTACCAGGTGGGTACCACTCAGTTGTTCGAAGAAGTTCCTAGAATGTTGCTATCCAGTTACTAGGTGATTATCGCTGAGGTGTTCTAAGAGGTTGCTAGGATGTAGCTTTCCAGTTACCAGGTGATTACCACTCAGGTGATCTAAGAGGTTGCTAGGACATTGCTATCCAGTTACCAGGTGGTTATCATGTGGTTTCTAGGTGCTTGCTATACAGTAATTAGGCAATTACCACTCAGGTGTTCTAACAGGTAGCTATGCAGTTGCTAGGAAGATGCTATGCAGTTACCAGGCGGTCCCCCCAGTTGTTCTAAGAGGTTGCTTTATGGTTTCTAGGTGCTTGCTATGCTGTTACTAGGTGATTACCAACCAGGTGTTCTAAGAGGTTGCTATCCAGTTGCTAAGATGCTGCTGAATGCTGCAATCCATGCAGTTACTACAAAGCATTTCTGAGAGGTTGCTATCCAGTTACTAAGCAATTACCATCTAGGTGTTTTAACAGGTTGCTATGCAGTTGATAAAAAGTTGCTATCCAGTTACCAGGTGGGTACTACCAAGTGTTCTGAGGTTGCTATGTGGTTTCTTGGTGCTAGCTTTACAGTTACTGGGTGGTTATCACCCAGGTGTTCTAATAGGTAGCTATGCAGTTGCTAGGAAGATGCTATCCAGTTCCCAGGCGGTTACCACTCCGGTGTTCTGAGAGGTTACCATATGGTTTCTAGGTGGTTGCAATACTGTTACTAGGTGATTACCACCCAGGTGTTTCAATAGGTTTTCATGTTGCTATCCGGATATCAGACAGTTGTCATCCAGGGGTTCTAAAAAATTGCTATCCAGTTACCAGGCAGTTACTGTCACTCTAAGAGGTTGCTATGCGGTTCCTAGGTGGTTGCTATCCAGTTAATACCTAGGTATTCTAGTAGGTAGCTATGCAGTTGCTAGGATGTTGCTATCCAGTTACCACATGGTTACCACCCAGGTGTTCTAAAAGGTTGCTATGTGGTTTCTAGGTGCTTGTTATAGAGTTACTAGGCAATTACCACTCAGGTGTCCTAACAGGTAACTATGCAGTTGCTAGGAAGTTGCTATCCAGTTACTAGGTGGTTACCACCCAGGTGTTTTAACATGTTGCTATGTGGTTTCTAGGTGCTTGCTATACAGTGACTAGGCAATTACCACTCAGGTGTTCTAATAGGTTGTTATCCAGTTACCAGGTGGGTATCACCAAGTGTTCGGAAGTTGTGGATACCACCCAGCTGTCCTAAGGGTTGCTGGGAGGTTGCTATCCAGTTATAACAATCTTAGTGGTTACTATATAGTTGCCAAAGCATTCTTGAAAATTGCTACGATCTTGCTTCCTGGTTACTATGGTGTTCAGGGAGGTTGCTATGCCATGTTATGCACAATAATAGTGATACACAGAGTTGATTTAACCATCAACATAACTTGCTTTGACATCATTCACAGTACAGCTGACGTCAATACCCCTGATTAACTTTCAGTAAATATCCCCTACAATTCCAACCAATTACCACAGCCAGACTAGGTCATTACAGCTCTTTACTTCCTGGTGCACAGAGGCTATTAAAATGCTCTGAATCTACTAATGCGGGATGAGTAATTACACGCAGCATTGTGGGGATAAACCTGGACAAGAGCCAGTCGCGATTTACAACCTTCTGAAGAGACTCTGGAAGATGCGGTTCTGGGAGGGGAAAGAGCGATAGAAATCTGCTCCAGTATCAAACGACAGCAATCAAAACATCATTACTCTCGCCCTGTAGCTCTGCCTCCCTTTCCACGATGGGCTTTTTTTCCTAAGCGCCGCTGATCTGACTTCCTGTTATAGAAAGACACGCTGGCGCGCTCCATCTAAAAAGCAGCGGCTTCATTAACAGCACCTGTCATGCTCACAAATGCAAGCGGAGATTCTGCCCTTTCCTCGTCTTTTGTAGCTTACACTGTCGCTTTTGTCTGGAGATGTGTTCTCACTATCTTTGAGAGCGACTCGGTAGTTATTTAAATGCGTAAAAACACACAACTAGAGAGGGAATCATCTATCCAAATAGGAAATGCATTTTTAAGCTTGACGTCTTAGTTACAGCTGCAAAATACAAGAAAACATGCTAGGATGTTCTGGGTGCTGTGCAGTTGCTAGGGTTGTTCTGAGATCTTGCTATATGAGAAGCATTGCATTTTAAAAAAAATTCAACCTTAACCAAAAGCTTTGATTTTTCATAAAGATTTTTATGAAAACATTTATATTTACTTTACTTCAGCTTATTTCTTGGTTTACCAGGGGTGGCCACAAAAGAATGAAGCGACAATTGAACACATTTCCATTTAGTATTTATAAAGGTATTAATTAACAGTCATTAGCCCCTTTCACACCTACAGATCTTTCTGGAAAATTACCACCAGTTTTCTGGAAAAAGGGATCATGCTTAAACAGGCCCTTTTTGGAAAATGGTAAATTTGTTCCGGCAATTCTCTGAAAAGAGAAGTTGTATAACAGAACGCTGCTCTGTGTGTACGCAGAAAGAAAATTGCAGAAAAGAGCGCTCTCACATTCAGAACGCACTGACGTGAGACGTCTACTCCAGTCAATCGGAACATTCAGACATTCATTTATGAAAATAAAAGCCTTTGAATATTGTTCCAGACACATTAAGCTGCTAGATGTTAGTCAGATAATGTTTTTATGTTCCTTCTTAATGCCAACAGTGTAAAAAATTATCAATAAAATGCTTAAAATAAACCGCTGTTTGCTTACCTTCAAGCTCTGCTTCAGTTGCTTGACGCGTGTGCACGTGAAGGAGCACTCAGGTAATCACCAGCGCACACATATTATGTACATCTTGATATGTGAAAGTGTTATTCCACATGTTGTTCACAATACTTATCCATCCACAGAATTTGTAATGTAGTCAAATGTGTAAATGTTTGGCTGCGGTTCGCGCTTCTCTCTGACGCTCTGACGCTCACTAGGATAAAGCAGCTGCATGAATGCTAATGCTTTAAATGAAAGTGAAACCATCAACAGATCCCTTCTATGTTTACAAATGCTAGCGCAGCCGTTTAGAGGTCATTTCCGGCTAATGATGTTAAAATTTACCTGTATTTTGGAATGGATGTGAGAATTCAGGAGCGTCCTTGCCTGTGTGAACAGCGCTTTTTTTTTTAATTCCCTGGTAAAGTCATTCTGAATATTTACAGGTATCACTGTGTGAAAGGGGCTATTGAACAATTTGGACAATTTGATGTTTCCCCATTCAAGCAGAATGCCCGAGAGGCGTTTCAAAGATGGCTGCCGAGTGAAATGACTTGCCTTAAAGGGACTTTGGTACTACATAGTCTGGAAGTTTGTGACTTTGGATGCAGCCTTGGTTTTAGTTTTGATTTATTAAAATATCCTTGGTTACCAGTGTAAAGCTGTTGCTATGACTGTCATGGTATTTTTTGTCAGGGGGGAGGGGTATTATCTAGGTGGGATTGTTGAATATCGTGATTTAGCTGCTGAATCCAAAACACTGCTACACTTCTCACTATGTCAGTTCATCCATAAATAACTGAACTGTGCGCACATACAGAGCAGCATTAATCACTCGGCCACATTTAGCTGCAGTGTGTGTTCAGTGTGGCCAGTAACCTGATATTTGGTTATCCGCTAGACTTCTGAAACGAACAGTCGAGACGGGATTACTACATCCTGAAGCAGGGGTCTCATTTATAAACATGGTGTACGCACAAAACGGGGGTGGAAAAAAGTGCATACGCCACTTCCCATGCAAAGGTCATGATACACAGGCGACGTCAGTATTATTAGCCCTTGTTTTCAATTGTAATTCTTTTATATTTTATATTTTCTACAATTTCTGTTTATTGGAGAGAAGATTTTTTTCAACACATTTCTAAACATAATAGATTTAATACTAAATTACTAATAACTAATTTCTTATCTTTGCCATGATGACAGCACATAATATTTAACTAGATATGTTTCAATATACTAGTATTCAACTTAAAGTGACAATTAAAGGCTTAACTTTAATTAGGGTAAGGTTAGGGTAATTAGGCAAGTCATTGTATAACAGAGGATTGTTCTGTAGGCAATCAAAAAAATATTGCTTAAAGGGCTAATAATATCGACCTTAAAATGTATTAAAAAATTAAAAACTGCTTTTATTGTAGCTGAAATAAATCAGATAAGACTTTCTCCAGAAGAAAAAATATTATAGGAAATACTGTGAGAAATTCCTTAGGAATTTGAGCAGCTGTAAGTAACCTCTAGTAAACACATTTCACTGAACCTAATCCAATTTAAACCACAGCATGAGCCATAATTGTTAATAAATAAATAAAAATATGCCCTGCACATGTCCTGATCTGAGAGGACTCTCTGTGGGATCACTGTGACTGAAGAGTGTGGGGTTTGATGACAGACGCTCCTGAAGGCAGCTGTACCATGCGAAGAATGTTGGGAATGGCAGGCTGCTTTACTGTTTATTACATCACATGCTAGCTGAACACACCTGTTTTTCACAACACAAATCACTGAGAAAAAAATAATGGCATCAATATAAGGTACTCCCAAATGTGGAAAGAAAATTAAAAATTTAATTAAATATACTGTAACATGAAGAAAAAGAACATAAGTTATAAGTTAATGAAACCCCAGTGCATTGCCATTACAATAAAAATACAATTATATATATATATATATATATATATATATATATATATATATATATATATATATATATATATATATATATATATATATATATATATATATATATGATGTTATTTTAGAGATAACTTTTAATATTTAAGAGAGATTAGGATTAATATAATTTCAAATTTTGGAAGATTTTTATTATCAAAATATATTACAAATACCTTAACAACAGCAATAGACAACATCTATTACTAAGAAAAAAACTCTATAAGACTATTAAGATAACCAGATAACACAGAGACCCATAGCTTCACCAAAATCGGGCAAAGGTAGAAAGATCTTTTATAGTTTTATAAAAATATAAGAGTTTTTTTTTTTTTTTTGAGAAAGAAAGAAAAAATGAAAAACAAATAAATAATTTTTCTCTGCAAAATAATTCCTATAAATCATAATAAGGAGAGATAAGTGGAAATAAATAAATGTCACAATTAAAAAAGAAAGAAAAAAGGCCTCATTCACTTGTGTTGTTGATTGCTGTTGTTTTTTCATTCTCACAGCAGCTCTTTTTCTCTGTCTCTCCCTTTCATACCCTTTCATTTTTCTGTGACATTTGAGGCGTCTGACTTCATTCCACACTGTCCAGCTTCATCTCCTGATGTGACGACTGCAGGAAGTGTCTGATTCGCTATCTTTAAAATTAAGTGAGTGTCACTATATTGAGTTCTGCAGTCACTTCTACAGACAGACAGACAGACAGACAGCTAGATACATAATGTAATTGGATGGATGGATAGATAGACGGACGGACGGAAGACTGGACGGACAGACAGACAGACAAACAGATGGACAGACAGATATATACTGTAGATAGATAGATAGATAGATAGATAGATAGACAGACAGACAGACAGACAGACAGACAAACAGATAGACAGACAGATTCAACACTGACTATTGTCCAGGGTTGCCAAGTCCACAGTTTCCCAATAGAGTTGGGCTACTTTTAACCAGAGTGCAAATTAGATGGGGGTTTGAATTTAAGAGCTAGTTCACCCAAAAATAGAAATTTTCTCACTATCTAACCTCCATCAAGTGGTTATAATCCTTTAAGAATTTATGTTTTCTGTTTAATTCTGGAAGATTGTTGGAGAAAGCTGACAATCTGTTTCCACTGACTTAGATAGTAGGACAAATAAATGCTATAGAAGTCAATGGTTACAGGTTTTTAGCTTTCTTTAAAATATATTCTATTGTCTTCAACTGAAGAAAGAAGCTCAGACGTGTTTGGAATAAATGGAGGGTGAGTAAATGATGACAGAATTTTTATTTTCCCTTTAAATAGTGAAAAATAGCTCGATCTGATCTGTATCTTAAAGGAAAAGTTCATCTAAACATCTAAATTCAGTCACTGTTTACTCATCCTTATTAAACGCACATTTCAAAGCACTTCACATAATCTGCGGTCAATGATGAAAAGGTATTACCATAAACTATGTCTTTTATGACACCACAATATGAACAATTGAGCACAATATGAAACGATAGACCTTTTATTTTGTCCATACAAATATATTTTGTCATATTGCACAGCCTAAATCAAATCAGAAATAGGTGTCACGCTAAAAGTCACTCAAAAGTGTTAATCCATCAGCTGAAAATTGATTTTTATGTACACAGGAAGTACTGCAGCTTTCAATTGAACAATTTATTTACACGATTGGCCACGGTTTATATTGATTAGAAGTGTTTTAGGAGGAAACACTTCTGAAATGTGAAATCCTGAGGTCTCGTGTGCTGTTGATAATTTGTGATAATAATCTCCACAGGTCGATGTGTTTCCGCTAGGGCACGACACTTGTTTTATACGGGGAATAAAAGGGAACACTCTAACCATTACTGTAATTAGATATCCATGAGCAGATGAGAATTAAAGATAATTTACAGCAATTGAGCTGCTTTGAAGACGTGAATGCATTACTCACAATTCAATGTTCCCTCTAAAACAGCACTTGGTCCTTGGAGACTCCAGAATGAATATTCATAATAGATAAAAGGATAAATTGGTGTGAACGACATTCATTTTTGAAGCATGCTAATGTTTTTTTTTTTTTTGGTTCTGTTTAGTGTCTGGAAATAGAGCAATATCCTGAGGACATTTGCTAACTTTATTCTGTCTCTTTAACTTATGCATTTCTGTTTTGGAAATCACTGGCATGTCCAATATTTTAATGAGCACTCAGTTCACATTTGCTAATAATATGCATTCTTAATATTTAAATTAATTATAAATACACAAATGAAATGTTTGTCAAAATGTTTATCATGTTGGGGTTTTTTGGTGATGAATATTTTACTAATTATGCATATGGTAATCACTCAAAGTGATCCGTTATTATAACACAATGTGTAAAGAATTGGTTCCACATAGTTTAGTTCAATTAACTAACAACTGACTTTAAAGTGTCAATTTATATTAGGGAAGCAGGGCAGCCGGTGTCATTTGTGCAAAAAAAAAAAAAAAAAAATATATATATATATATATATATATATATATATATATATATATATATATATATATATATATTATATATATATATATATATATATATATATATATATATATATATATATATATATACAATTATAGTTACTTTAGTTACTTGTTAATTGCATAAAATCTTACTATTTAGGATTTTTTTTTAATTGTCATTTTATTCAACTCATATTAGGGAAGCAGGGCAGCTGGTGTCATTTGTGCAATAAAATAAAATAAAATAATTACTGTTACTTTTGTTACTTGTTAATTACATAAAATATTGCTTTTTAGGATTTTTTATTATAATTTTTTTATTTATTTAATTCATATTAGAGCCGTGGTCCCCATCCATTTTACCACCATGAACTGGACAACACTTAACAATTTTACCATGGCCTAGGTGGAGGGGGAAAGGCGGGGGTAGTAATATGGGGTGTGTGTAGGTGGATTGCTAGGTGACCTTTAACCATTTCCTCAGAGTATGACAAGCTGACAAAACATTGCTGCAACTCTGATACAAGTTTTATTGATGGAGAAAATTCGAGAAAATTAAAAAGCACAGCAGGGTTTACCTAAGATAATTAGTCTACCAAAATGTGTATATTCCATACAAAATATGAATCTGAGTGGTCAGTTCATGTCTCGTGACTTACAGTGTGCTCGCAGCATTCTGAAGATGTTTTCAACTCAGTGTGCCTGGAAGGCGACAGCGTGTCGCTTACAATATGTGCACACAAGCCGCGTGCTTCAATTGGAAATAACAAACTTGTGTTTGGTAAAGATGCGATATGTGAACGGCTGCCATCGTTTGCGATCTCTAGCAGTTGATCTGCTTGCACAGACATGCTGGATTGACCTAATATGTTGACAAATAAGTTGAGGATTCATTCCTTGAATCATTTAATTTTAGTGAATCGGTGAGGCATGTGTCATCTGTATAATAAAATAAAACAAAACAAAAGAAAGGTTATAGAAAGTCCCAAAAATGAAAAAAAATCTTAGATGCTGTTAAATTAAGCTTGAACAACTTTATGAGTGTCTGGTAGTCCAACTATTTTTGCACGTAAAACTAGATTGCCTAAACCTCATTAAGCTATGGCATAACAATTAAAATAACACCTATGTCCATTACCTTTATGTCTTACATCATGACTTATCACCAGCAAAAAGACTCGAGGTCAACAGCTGTGGTCTGCCACCCGCCTGCTTTCCCAGCCCATCATAAGTACGCCATTAAAACCTCCATAACGTTAATGAATGGGACCGTCCCGTCCAGTGAACATGGAGGTCTTCGCACCCTCAAATAGACCAGCGGGACGTCACTTGTCAGGTGCCAATTGTGGCCTGGAGGACCATTGGCAGTAAAACCCTGTCAGTCAGCGCAGCTTATCTGGATTTACAGCCACAAGGTGCATTTCAGCTCCTCGCTCTACTTATAGGTCACATAAAGCTGTGGGTTATGAGTCCAGCTCCTCATATCTGCCAGGACGGCCCGTGAAGAGCACTCATCCCGGCTCAAAAAGCTGAGGAATCCTGTCCAAGCCGCTTTTCTGCTGGCCTGTAGAGCCGCGAGTGGCTGCCATTTTGGCTCAAAAGTGTGCAGTTGCACCCGCGTCCCTCGGCAGCCCTATAGGATTTGGGTTGCAGTCACATAGAGGACAATAGACAGAGGCACACAAAACCGGGTTTGTTTTGTTGTGTTTGCAAAGGCTTTCAAAGGATGACGGTGCTGATGCATTTTCTCTTTTTTGTTTCCTCCCATCCGCATTTCTGTGCAAACAATCTTTTCTCTCCCTGTCATCAGTGGAAATAAATATCATATATGAGGTATGAGATTTCATTTAATCCAATTCATCTTTATTTCTATAGCGCTTTTACAGTGTTTATTGTGTCAAAGAAGCTCAACATAGAATTTCTAGTAAATTGAAACAGTGTCAGTCCAGTTTTCAGAGTTGACGTTCAGTTTAATTCAGTTCAGTGTGGTTTAATTTTACTGCTGAAAGTCCAAACAACGAAGAGCAAATCCATTGATGCGCAGCTCCACAAGTCCAAAACCAAGCAAGCCAGTGGCGACGGTGACGAGGAACAAAACTTCACCAATTGACGAAAGTAAAGGAAAAAACACTATAAGAGAAACCAGGCTAAGTTGGGCGCGACCATTTCTCCTCTGGCCAAACTATCATGATATGTGATGTAAAATTGTGTGTGCAAGCAGAATGGGAGGATTATTTATTTAGTTTGTTTGTTAGGGTGTTTTATTTATTCCTGACTAATTCCTATTACACTACGATTTAGGGAAAATTTTTGCAAAGGTTTTAAATAAATGTATGAAGTATACACATATTGCACAACAATATACGTCACACATCACACTTGGATGGGTTGAATGTAGAGCACAAATTCTGACTATGGGTCATTGGCAATTTTTCTTATATTTAATAAAATTATTTTGGTTTAAGTGATTTTGTTGTACTTATAAGAAGTATGTATTCCAAGAAGTATACTAATCAAACAATAGATTTGTTAGACAAATAAATTGTATTCTTTTTTATTAAGTTCATATTTTTATAAAGCACATTTAAAAGCAGAAGGCGACGCGGTGGCACAGTGGGTAACACATTCGCCTCACTTATGGGCGTGTATGGATGTTTCCCAGTGATGGGTTGCAACTGGGAGGGCATCTGCTGCATAAAACATATGCTGGATAAGTTGGTGGTTCAATCCGCTGTGGCAACCCCGAATTAATAAAGGGACTAAGCTGACAAGAAAATGAATGAACATCTATACGACAGCACCTGTAATGAAAAGGAAAGGAAATCCTGCCATTTTTAAGTTTGTTTCAAAGTGTTTTCATGCCTAAATAAAACAAAAGCACAGAACAGACTCAAATTTAAGAGCAAGGGGCAGCCCCTAGTGGTTCGGTGGTATGGGTTGCATATAGGGAGGGTCGGCTCTTTCCCTTCAGAAAAAGACTGAAAATACTGGAGAAATTTGGTAAAAATACCTTTACAGGAGGATAGCGGAACTGTAAAATATGGGAGAATCCTGGGAAAAATGCAAGGGTAGACAGGTATGCTCACTATTGTTACAGATAAATCAGAAACTCCAAACTAATGGAAGATGAGAGCATAGATTGGCCAAAAATAGGAAAACATCAAACACACAAGGGGCTGGAAATCCGAAATTCAAAGTTTCAATTGCGAAACCTGTGAAGCAAACAAGACTGTCAATGACTGTCCACTAGCATTAAAGAATATGCATAAAGTATTGGTTGTGAGAGTCATTGTTACCTCCGTGTTCACAAAGCCGTTGCTGATTCACAGCAGAGTTTCATAAACCCAATATAAGCATCTCATCCTGAGCTGCAAACACAATCAGCCAGCAGGGATAAGCTGGCAAACTCCAATACACCCAATGAGCATCAAACGGCGGCCTAATTTGATTAATGTCCTCACACTGCGTTCAGCTCAGTGGCCTGCCAATCCAGTGGATGTGCTGCGGGCGCCAGGTTGAGGAAAGCTGGACCGCAGAGAAACAGAGGAGCTTCCACTGGCAGCTTTCTCAAGCATTAAGAGCTTTTAAAGTCTCTGTGCTCTCGTGGCCTCATGAATAAAACCCTCGGCTCTTCTGTTCAAACGCAACGGATTGGAAGTGTTCACAAAACTCTTTTGAAGTATTTCGAAAGGCTCGTATAGTTGTATGAGGGCATGAATGATGCCTTAAACACTTGCAAGCACACACAAACCTACACACAAACACACATGCAAACACAACCCAGGCTCATTCTGATTACGTACCCCTATATACATTTCTGGAGAGAGCAAAATACGTCCCAGGAGCAATGATTTTTTTTGCAGTTTTTGTTTTTGCAAATGCGAATTTTGAAAAAAAGCAACTATTGACCCGGCCTACCCCTTCCCGAAACCCAACCCCAGTCTTTTGAAAAGCAATTCAGGAAAAGAAAAGCCACGATTTTTACCATATTTTTAGATTTTACCACATTCTCACCCTGTTATTTACTTGTTTATCATATTTTTTGTCTTCTTTTCTTGTCTTACCTGCTTTATGGAACCATTCTTTATCAAACTCGAACCACGTCATCGCTGCAAACTCTGTATCTGAAGTCAGCCAATGTACATGTCGAGCTACCAGATAAACTGGTAACAGTTGAAGGGCCGTCCACATACAGGTAAGAGTTCAGCGGGTTAGCGAGAAAAGGAACGAGGTCATACCGCCCCGTAGCATTCATTATCAATTTTCGATCTCCAGAATCGCATATAGGGCTACGTTTCAGAATGAACCTGTGTTGTGCAAACACATACGCACACCATACACCATGACCTTACCTCACCCCTACCCTTAAACCAACCAGCATAAAATCTAAATGTAAAAAAACCTTGTTAAAGATGATTTTAAGCATTTTGAATTGCAAAAACTAGGCCATACTAATGCCATTACACAAATATCTGTCCTTGTAAACCTCCAAAACTAGTAGACAAACACTCTAAACCCTGCTATAAGGTAAAGCACAGAAAAGCATTTGATGAAATGCATATGAACTGTCGAAATTACGGGCACAATGCCAAAGTGGTTGCCACAGCATTGATTTGCAGCGTCTGAAGCTGTGGGAGTTTTTAAGCACTTGCTAGGAAATTGTGGTTTGTTACCAGGGCACTGCTTTGTGGTTGATCTTTTCCATAGTGAGCCATTATTTTGTCTTTAAGGTGTTCTGAGTTGTTGGTAGCAGTTGCTGTTTAGTTGCAAGAGTATTCTTGGTTGTTGCCATGGCATTGCAACGTAGCCACTAAAAGTTCTGGGTGTTAAGTAGTGTCTATGCAGTTGGTGTCCAAACTTGGTCCTGGAAGGCTGGTGTCATGAAGAGTTTAGCTCCAACCCTAATCAAACACACCTAAACTAGCCAATCAAGCTTTTACTAGATATACTAGAAACTTCCTGACAGTTGTGTTGAAGCAAGTTGGAGCTAAACTCAGCAAGACACCTGCCCTCCAGGACAGAGTTTGGACACTCCTTTGCTAGGGTATTGTGGGTGGTTATCATTTTGCTGCTGTGCATTTGCTACAGTGGACAGTTGCCAGGATATTGCAAAATTGTTCTGAGGGGTTGCCAGTGTGTTGCTATAGTGGTTTTAGTTAGTTGTAAAGGCATTGCTAAGCAGCTGTTACAATAAAAGTCCTCTATCCTTAAAAACCAAGACAAAACCTGTTACTAAAGTGTTCCAGATGTTTCTGGGTGGATGCCAGGGTGAATGCTCAGGTAGTATATTGCTTTTTAAAAGCGAGTGGTTTATAGATGTTACTAAGTAGTTGCTAGAGTGTTCTGGGCAGTTGCAAATGTGTTGGTAGTGGTTTATATCTTTGCTATGCCATTGCTAGATGCTCTGGGCAGTTTCCAGGGTGCGTTTTTCCAACACATGGACATTTTTCTAACACAAAATGTGTAGATAGCACATTATACTTTTGCAAGCCAGCAGGTGAATCTGACACTTTTTTTGAGATGTGCTTTGAGCTTTTGTATTAGCAATTCCTCACTCACCGCTCCACCTCTCTCTCTCTCTCTCTCTCCTCCCTGAAGTCATGAGCTCTGCGTAAAATTGCATTATTCCATCTCTATTCCAATTCCTTTTTCCTAAGCCAAAGCTTTGTGATCACCCTCAAGATAGGTATTATATGAAGCAGAAGAGATGGGAGGAAATATTCATCCATGAGAAATATTTATCCGGAGCTTTTTCCTCAAAGACTGAATTTTCCTTTAATGTCTCTTTTTCTCCCACGGCAATCAAACTCAACGAAATGAACAGAAAAGGTCGTCCACTGCTTCTTAGCTTTGAGCAGAAGAGGTCAGACTCAAACGTACAATCTTGGTCTACACGCTTTGATTTCACACGCCATTAAGTCTGCGCAAATTGCGATGTCTGGATGAAGGCCGCAACTTTCACGCAGGCAGTCCTGTCATCTTTGCTCTCGCCACATGCCACAGCTACTGCTTATAAATCAAACACAAATCTGCATTAAAATCTAGTTTTGATTTCACAGCCTCCTCGACAACACAAAACAGCATACTTGAAAGGTTTTGAGGAATGAATCTTATTGCCCAGAGGCAGATATTTCAATGCATACATGGCATCTCATATAAACATCAACTATCTCTTAAGAAATGTTTCTCATGAAATTTATTAGGAGAAATTAAAACAGACATATATGATGCAGACATTTACATAAAATAATAGCATTTAATTTAATTTAATTTAATTTATTACAATGAATGTGGATAGTTCTTCAGGGCATTTGGTCTATTATGTATGTGATTTCTGATTGGCTACTGTACTCAGAAGCTCAACAGAAATATTAGTGATTGGTTATTGTTCTCTCAACTTACAACAGAGAAATATTCTGCTTGAATCGTGATGCAATAAAGGTTTGGGTTGATCAAGATGTTCTTTCATTCGTTTTTTTGTCCTTGAATTGATATTGTAAAATTGATGACAATTTTACAGGCTTGGGATGTTTGGAAGCCTCCAGAAAAAAAATTGAGTTATGGTAACAGCCATAATAACCCACTGGAAGGTGAATAAATAACAACAGACTGTGCCATTAGACCTTTCAGAGCAGATAAGAGCCACCTGACCAATCACATTAGACTGGGCCATTTGACTAATTAGAGCAGAGTAGGGCCATCAAATCACATCAGACTAGGCCACTTGACCAATCAGAGGAGAGTATGGCTGCCTGACCAATCACAATAGACTGGGCCATTTGACTAATCAGAGGAAAGTGGGGCTGCCTGACAAATCACAACATACTTGTTCATTTGACCAATCAGAGCAGAGAGGACTGCCTTACCAATCACAAAAGCCTGGGCCATTTGGCTAATCAGAACAGACTACATCCATCTGACCAATCACAGCACTCTGAACCATTCAACCAATTAGGGCAGAGTAAGGCCATCTAATCCCAACAGACTAGGCCACTTGACCAGTCAGAGGAGAGTATGGCTGTCTAACCAATCACAAAAGACTGGGTCATTTGACATATCAGAGGAGAGTAGAGCTACCTGAACCATCACAACAGGCTGGGCCATTTGACCAATCAGAGCAGAGAGGACTGCCTTACCAATCACAACAGCCTGTGCCATTTAATCAATCAGAACAGACTACATCCGACTGACCAATCATAGCAGTCTGAACCATTAAACCCATCAGAGCAGAGAAGGGCCATCTAATCACAACAAACTGAGCCATTCAACCAGTCAGCCAAGTAGGGCTCCATGACCAATCCCAACAGGCTGGGCCACTTGACCAATTAGAGGAGAATATGGCTGCCTGACAAATCAGAACAGACTGGGCCATTTGATCAATCAGAATAAAGTACATCCATCTGACCAATCATAGCAGTCTGAACCATTCAACCAATCAGAGCACAGTAGGGCTGCCAGACTAATCACAACAGTCTAGGCCAACTGACCAATCAGAGAAGAGTAGGGCTACCCAACCAATCACAACCGAATGTGCCATTTGACCAATCAGAGCAGAGTATAGCCATCGGACCAATCACGACAGACTGGATCATTCGACCAATCGGAGCAGAGTAGGGTTGCCTGACCAATCTCAACAGACTGGGCCATTTGACCAATCAGTGTAGAGTAGTTTAGAGTAGAAAGTCCTTATTGAGGTGTATTTGAAATATATTTATGAGTGAACAGAAGTGTTTTTTGACCTTGGATGCAAACCATCTGTAAGATACTCTAAAACCAGCTTAAGAAACTTCAAAATGGGATAATACAGCAATTTCAAGCATAAGTCTCCATCTGATCTCTATTTAACATTGCCACAATAGAAATGAGTAATATAAACACTAAATTCAGCAGTGATTTTCTCATATCACTCTCCACTTCACCTGGCTGAGCTCAGAAACCTGCTTTTCTTTCAATGGCATTCCAAGAACAGTCATAATTATGTGAGAGCACATAAAATGACCTTTTTATTAGCTTTAAAGAGCACAAAGTGATTTTTCAAAGCAATGCAATGTGGCACTCGATGACATGAGCAAACGTCTTCACACTAATGGAGTCATGCTATCTCCCTCACTTGAAAGACGCTATTTATGTGCATTGCGTCGCTAAATGTGGCGTATTATCAATAAACAGAGGTATAGAGCGGGCTCTGGGATCTTCCCATTCGTACCGAGTTACATATCATCTTTTAAAGAGCTTTGTTGTGTATTGATTGCTATTTTCCCTCTCCACACACAAGCTGCCCACCAATCGCTAGCATCATTAGCTTAAGATTCCTGGCTGGCACCACAGTAATGGACCAGACGATTAATTGCTCACGGCCTCTGTTTGCTATCGATTGCCCAAGTCGACCCCCGAAACCAAGACTGCAAAACCGCAGAGTATTCAGACAAACACACAACAAAAGAGAGTAATATACGCCGGCCAAGACAACATGGCGTTTCATATTTCCAGGCTATGTTTGTTTTCGCATTGATCAGAAATGCAGTGATTGTGGGTATACTGTATAAGCAGTGAGGTTGTGTTAGCATTAGAGCGTGAATGAGTTGTTAATGAGGGGATTACTATCGCGTATGAAGGCAGATCACGAGCTGTTTAGCATGCTAACAGTATCTCTGATATCTGATATGCAGATTCATATCTCTTGTTCGGGTAATTGGACAAACACTTTACACAGATCCATATCTGTCTGCCACATTTGGTGTGAGATCAGAGCGCACTGTCACTCAGGCTCAAAAAAGGTCTGCTACAGAACAAAGTGAGCTGCTTTGAAAAGCAGTATTTTTGGGGCTAATATTTACAACAGTAAACGACCTTAAATTACCTTAAATGACTAAATGCATTTGGGTGTTAAATTACATACAGGCAGAGTGCGAATTACATGGGGGTTTGGGGGGATTGACCCTCCTCATTAACCAGAGACCTTCTCAGAATATTTTAAGACCTCATCGCCACTTCAAGATCTAATCAGTATCAAACCTTTAACTTAATAAACAGTTGTTAATAAACAGTTGTAGTTAAATAAATCAATGGAGCACAACCATGCAACCGAACTCTGATAAGCTCGGAAGATATAAAGCTTGAAAGAATAAATTACACGGTTGTTTTCAGCGACAGGCTTCAGCCACTGTTTAAACTCATCTTTCTCCAAAGAGGAGTACGCAATCTTTCATTTTCCCATGTTGCCGTCTGTCTGCTCTATGGTTTTGCTACATGTGGAGAGCATCACATCACCTTCCCACATTGGTCACAAATTACGTGACATCACCCGGACAGAAGAGCTTGGCCTGATGCGCTCAGGCCCGAACCAATCACGTAGATCGAGCACACCGTTGTTGATATTAGAAAGAAAATAAATATATTTATTCTTTTTTGAAGTCAGACACTTTGGACAATGCTTGAACAAAATTAAGACCTTGTAAAAACACAATTAAGACTTTTTAATATCTTTAAGGGCCTTAAATTTCTTAGAATTGATTTATCAACTTTTAATGCTTTTTAAGACATCGCAAACACCCTGTTAGCACTTGATTCCCTCTGAAGGATGACAAAACAAGATGTATGGGGGGGGGGGTCAACGCTTTAATAGTGCTAAACTATTGAGAAACCAACCGTTCTGTATCTGATTTAGAAAAATATAATATTAATAATAGTGGTTTGTCGTTATCGGCATTAACGTGCTGTGTTAACGCGAGATTATTATCACGCGAAAAAAAAATATCGCTGTTAATCTATTCTCAAAGTTGTGTTGGGAGCTGGGTCTATTCTACGCAAGCTATGATGACTTCCACCTTAATATTTGTAAGTCTTTTGTGAACACATCACTTTTCCTGAAAAAATAAAGTACAATTTCATGCTTGACCTATACAGTAACATTTAAAATAGCTAATCAGTCACTTATTATTGCTCAAAACCAGGGCTTAATTTGTGATCTGAATCCGGCACCTCTGAAATCTGATCTGGCACCTGATTTTATCGATCCCCTGCTCAACCACCCTCCTCCCCTGTCTGCTGTTTATTTTCATTTTCTTCCGCGACTTTCGTCCTTTGTTCGCGACACCCCTCTGCCATCCAACATTATTTAAACCAAACAATAATGTTAAAACATTATTTAAGACTGGATGTTTTGAACGTTCTAAGAACATTGCAAAAATAACATAAAGCAGGGATGTCCAAACTGAGAGTTTAGCTCCAACCCCTATCAAACACACCTGAACCAGCTAATCAAAAAAACTTCCTGGCAGGTGTGTTGAAGCAAGTTGAAGGTAAACTCTCCAGGACACCAGCCCTCCAGGACAGTTTGGACACCCCTGACATAAAGGATCAGGTGGCCCAGTGGTTAGCACTGTCGCCTCACAGCAAGGAGGTTGCTGGTTTGAGTCCCGGCTGGGCTAGTTGGTGTTTCTGTGTAGAGTTGGTGTGGGTTTATTCAATGTGCTTAACTTCCCCAACAGTCCGAACACATGAGCTATAGGTGAATTTAATAAACTAAAATGCCATAGTCTATGACTGTGAATATAAGAGTGTATGAGTGTTTCCCAGCACACAGCTGGGAGGGCATCTGTTGTGTAAAACATATGCTGGATAAGTTGGCGGTTCATTCAGCTGTGGTGACCCTTAATGAAAAAAAGGGACAAAGCCGAAGGAAAATAAATGAATGAAATAAAGAGAATGTTAAGGAGACTAAAATTGTTAGCTTGGCCCTCTCTCTCTCTCTCACACACACACACACACATTTTTGATGTTTAAGTAAAACGACTTCTGGGAGGGAATAAAAAAAACAAACTGCTGAAATACCACTGGACTCATTACCGTCTATTTTGAACAGTTTTTCCTGAACTGTTTTGACATTTTCAGACATTAAACTCCTGTTAAAGTTTTCTCTTGAGCAGCAGCAGATCTTGCCGTTATCAGAAAAACACATGTCTGCTGAGAGAGACTGTGCTATATAGCAAACGCTGCCATTATAACATCCATAAAGATAAGAAAAATAATGTTTAACACTTCAGCAGCACTAACATCACAGATTTATGCTCTCTGCTTATACGGGACATTTTCTACACTTGTGCAAATCACTTGTTTTCTATTGCACACTCATTCTGCACTAGATCAATGCTTCTGGGTTATTATTTCTGTCAGATATTTGTGAAGGAGAGTGATCCGTCATGTCAGTTGCTTTAATAAGCTGGTTAAACCTGCATGATTAAAGTACAGAAGAAATAATGAGAGATTCAGACTGGCAGACATTTTCCTTAAACACCAGCAAAGGTCTCCAAGACTGCACTGCTTTTGTATCATAGTCACTACAGATAGAAAGCCAGAGTCTTGTGAGCTGCTGAACTAATGTCTACTAGGGTCTACTGTACCTACACTAGCACTAGTGCTGAAGTTGATGACGTAATTAATATTGCTTCTAGTTTGGCCTGGGATTTTTAACGACCACGATTTCTTTTGGTTCGATGTGCATATATTTATGATTAATATATTATTTTAATAAGTAAATTATTATTCTATTAAATTAGATATTTTTATGTATACAAAAGTTAAATGTAACTGTATCTATATTAAATGTAAACATTAAATGTGTGATCTGATCAATATAAAATTTCAGTGTTTCATTTGTTATTTAATTTACTTATACACTTTTATACATAAATTATATTTTCATAAGCGTATGTAAATAAATAATTGTATATGTAGTATTTTTTAGATTTAGTTTTAGTTTTTTAGCATGTGTAATTTTATGCATTACGGAGTTCATCACAGTCAATCTCAAGCTTCCTTTACATTTCAAGCAAGTTCCTTCCTACAGTATGTACAAAAACTCTCCCCTCAGCTACTCAGGTTAATTAAGGACATTATAAGCACAAGCTCACTGCATTTTGCAATCCAGCTATTGTCCTGATCCATGTCCTGATTTAGAAAACCTCCACCGTTTTTAACCACAGGATGTTTTCTGTCCAACCCACTGAGAGCTGATGATCTCCATTGTCACATCAGCAGGGGGGATGATGGCTGGCATTCAGAGCGCAGGTCACTCTGTTCCCTACGGGACTGTTTGTTGACTTCCGGGCCCGAGGCCAAACATCCTGAGCAGATGGAGGAGCGATCCTGATCCTGAGCGGCCCAGCAGACCTTTCCTTCATCAGCTATGAGTCTTTGCAGGCAGAAACACTGCACCTGCCACTGACCACATATATATCAGTGTTTTCTGAATTATGAAGTAAGGCAATTATTAATGTAGCTAAATAAAAGAGGAAGCCTAGCTTGAAAGTCTGAATTAGTTTTTCATGCTAAAAATTTAGAAGATTTGAAGTTTAAAACAGATTTATAAGTAGTTTTACATCTAACAAACAAGTCAAAGATTACATGATATTCATTTTGGGGTGAACTATCCCTTTTTAAAAATATTTACAGCTTTTAAAACTCCAAATGTTCACCCAAAAATTGAATAATTTACTCACCCATCAGGCGAACGATTCATTTAGGATAATTAATCAACTGGGGAAGAATGGTGATAACCAGTTAATTTCCCCACCTATTCACCTGCAGTGTCTGACCTTAATATGAGACCTCACGCCAGGACGCTGTTCCTGTTACACATCTCCATTTCATCTCTCCTTGGGGCATCCAGAATCTGGATGGCACCCAGAATCATGCAGTTTCAGAGGCGCAGATTCGGATCCAGCAGTGCTAATGAGTCGCCTCCTGCCCACACGGAGCCTGCTGGCCAATTAGCATTCTGTTCACACGCACACACATCTCCTCAGCGGCCACAAATCTACACGCGTTTCCCCTAGTCATCCATTCACACCTTTTAAGTGTGCACTGAGCAGTCGCCAGAAGCCGTGGCTTCATTTAGCGCCTCCATTCACCGATTTCGTACGCTCAGCTTTCTTTTTTAACACAATATCATCTTCTTTCTGTGTTTAATTGCGGTTGCATGAATAGATGCGATTTGTTCTCTCGGGCTAATTGGTTTCTTCTTGAATAAACGTTAACTGGCTCTGTGAGCGGGTTTAAGCGATTAAGCTGAAAGCGCAATGGGGTGGAACAAGAACCGAACGGCACCTGAGAGAACCGTCTGATACAAACACACACACTGTTTAACAAAACGTGTTATGAATGAAGCTCTGAGTCAACAAAACACGCTGAATTCGCTGACTAACATTAAAGGGATGTTTCACCCAAAAATGAAAATTCTACTTTTTTCTAGTTTTAATCTTGTTTGGGTTTCTTTCTACTATTGAACACAATGGAAGATATGGGGGGGTTCCATTAACATCCATATTATTTTTCATTCTTACTATGGATATCAATGGCTGTTTTTTTTCCGAACTTTTTTAGCATATCTTCCATTATGTTCAACAGATGAAAGAAACTTTTTTTGTTTTGAAGTTTTAAACCACTTGAGTGTGAGAAATGATGAGGAAATTACCATTTTTAAAGTGAACTGTCCCTTTAAGAGACTGAATGAGGGCGTCACAACAACCTGTTGCATGAAACAAGAGCAGCAATAGAAATAAAAATATGCATGTAGAAATTGAATTGATCATTAAACGAATCAATGTTTGCACAGAGGCATTGGTTTGTCAAATGAAAGATTGGTTTAAATCACAGGTTTCACTTTTAAACGAATCAGCTGAATGAACGATTCAAATGACTCATTCATGAAAATGATCCCTTCTTTTAATTCTTAAAGAATCAGTTTATGAACAAATCAGTTGAATGATTCACTGACTCACTGAAAGTAATGATGATGTTTCATTCCTAAAAAAAAGAGTTTATGAACAAATCTTCTGAATGAATAAATATATGACTCTTATTACAATAATCTCATTTATGAGGAATCAGTTTATGAACAAACCCGTTTAACAAATGATTTAAAGATTTGATTATGAGAAATTAAATAAATGAATAATTTAATTTCTCAATGAATCAGTTGCTTTTTAACAAACTGGTTGAATGATTCAATTATCAAAAAATAAAGACAAGTTTCACTCCTAAATTAATCAGTGTTGAAACAGAATTGAATGAATGAATCAATGACTAATAAATTCACTTGATTCATTCCTGAAGAAGTTTGTTCTTTTAACAAATCGTATGAATTGAACAAATAAATGGCTTGTTGGTTCACTTACACTAATTCATTAACAAAATAATCAATCAGCAGAATGAATGACTGTAATGTGAAGTGACGCTGACAACAGGGGTGCGGATCCAAACGCAGAAATGGTCAGGCATGCAACAGTCAACACAGAGGCAAACAGATGTATATAGGCAATCCAGAGTTGTGGTCAAAAACAAAGCAAGAAAAGGCAAGTAAAAATGCGTCATAATGTTCACTATACAGATTAACAAAACTCAGCAAAGTGTGTGTTTGTGTGCTGTATAAATAGTCCAACTAATCAGTCTTTGTGCAGCTTCAGCTGTGTGAGTGTAATCAATGGGGACTTGGAGCAGGTGTGTGTTTGTGTTGCATGACAGGACTTGTAGTTCATAAACTGGTAGATTTGTAGTTCTTTAGTGAACTGTGTGTTTACCAGCGATCTGCACTAGGGATGGGAAGATTAACCGATATGTATCGATACGCGGTTATGCGCGTTCACGATGCGAGTGCATCGGTTGAGCAGCAGAGGATGAATGAAATTTTGGAAGCAAATCGAGATGCATCGGTTTTTGCGAGATGCATCGATTTTTCCGAGATACAGCTTATATTTTTAATATAGAATGTATTTTTTATTTATTAACAAGTGTTGTCAACCTGTTTTTGGCGCATAATTTAATCGACCTACATAAAGTAAGCCTTAGCAACGGATTTGCGGATGTGCACACACTACAACTCAGTGTATCAGGTGTGCGGATGAAGCTAGTGGAGCGCCCTCAGAAAGCGCGAGAAGCTAAACAAACATTTTATTCCCCACTGAGTTTTAAATCTAAAGTATGGCAAGCAACATTACGGATTTAAGGATGGACGACATGACAGGACAGATGCAATTTGCAAAATGTGCCGCGCATCTGTAAAATACGCGGGCAGTATGACTAATCTGATATCTCACTTGAAGCGGCGCCACGGTGTTGTTGTGAAAGCATCTTCCAGTGTTTCTGCATCCCCGGCTTTCGCACTGCTTCAACCAGCTCCAAAAGTGGTGAGAAAAGCATTGCAAGTTTTTTTTTTTCCCATGCGCAACAGTTCTGCTCGCTCTACGCCAATAACGAATGCTATTGCATTGTTCATCTGCAAAGATATTCAGCCTAGTGTCACGGAGAACGAAGGTTTTAAACACCTCCTCCTGTTAATTTTTATTTAATTATAATAATAATATTAATAATAATAATGATAAAAATAATTGGGTGTCACGGTGGCACAGTGGGTAGTTTGACCACCTCACAGCAAGAAGATTGCTGGTTTGTTATATTTTTATTAGCCTGTTGTTTACAGTGACAGTGATGTTTCAAAGCTGCATAACACTGCTAGTTCACAACCTTAAGTTTTGAATAATCAGTGGCAAAATATATCTTTGTAAAACTTGTTTTCATAGTTGAAAAGTTAAATCACAATTCTTGTTGTGCAATGCTAATTTTATTTATGTTGAAAGAGTGCAAATATATACATATTTTTTTAATATATATTGCACTTATACATTCTGTTTATCTTGAAAATACTTAAATAATATGTGCTATAGGTTCTAAAATGGCCCTCTACTGTAAACTGACACTCTAGCTCTGAGAGAAAAGCCAGTTTGTAAAAAAAAGTCTTGGTTTTGCTTGGTTTATAAATAATCAAACTCATTCAATGGCACAGCATCCTCTTTCACATCATCTCATAAACTTGATCTAATTAGTTAGTGCTGAAATATCGCATCGTATCGTGATATGGGTGTGAATCGTATCGTGTTGCATCGCAATATGTCACAAATGTATCGCTAATATATCGGATCGTATTCTTTGTATCGAGATGCGTATCGGATCGGCATTATAGCTTAGATGCCCAACCCTAATCTGCACAGGCTGGATCGCTGGTGATTGTGACAATGACAAATGACTCACTTATACAAAGAGTCACTTGTTGCCACCTATTGGCACATCAATTGTTATTGCGACAACAGTAACCACAAAAGTAGAATATATTTAAATGACAATGACTCATTTATCACCATCATTACAACCTAAAAAAATACTCATCACCTGTAGTAAATATATTCGATAAGTCACAGTTCATAAAAGCATCTGCTCACTGACTCATTTGTGTTCAACATAGAGGATCATGAAGCCCTGAGGTCTTTACGGATCTCTTCAGACCTTAACAAATGCAAACTCAAGCACATCTCCTGCACTGTGGTACTCCAGCTTGTGTAGTAGTGGTTTGGGCTTCTCAAGAGCGTAATAGATCAGACATTCAGGAATTGGAGAACGGTGCACCTGGGAAAGATTAAATGGTGCTCAGCGTTGAATAGCAGAAATTGCTCACTGTGCTCATCCCTGATGAAGCCGCCTAGCATTTTGTGCTGAGGTCTGGCCGTTTGCAGAGTCGGAGTGTAAATATGACTTACATCGCTTTCGGCCCCTGGGCATCATGTTGGCATTTGCCCACTGACTCTTTGGCCGTTAGCGTTCTTACTCTTATTAGCATGTATTGACCCTCTTTTGCTCAGAGGAATGGTGTCAAATCATGGCATGCATTCAGATGGAGAAGTTAACTTGGATAGGAGTTTTATAGTGGTTTCCAAAACAAAAAGGTAAACTATTTACATATTCTGCCAGTTCATAACTCATAACAAGTAGGTTTCCTATTAGTCTAAGCCAGTGGTGGGGAGTATTTTTACAGTGTTTTTAAATTCTCTACATTTTATATATCTGTATTTTATCTTAGTGTTTTTATTTCACTTCTACTAACTTGCGTTCCAATACAAAACATACTTTTTTACATTTCCTGAGGTTATTTTGATAGGGAGAAATTGTTGCTTGCTTAGAGATGAGATATGGGTGTTTCATTAGTGAGAACAAGATTAATTTTATCAATAAATCAGTTCACAAATCGCACTGAACAAGTAAACAATAATTGGACTAACAACTGTTTATGAGTCAACAACTCACTGATTCAAACGATCCATTCAGGATGAGTGTACAGTAAATAATTAATTGATTCAAATGATCCATTCACAGTGAGTGTCCAGTAAATGATTAATTGATTCAAATGATCCATTCAGGTTGAGTCTCCTGTAAATGATTAATTGATTCAAATGATCCATTCAGGGCGTGTCTCCTGTAAATGATTAATTGATTCAAATGATCCATTCAGAGTGAGTCTTCAGGAAATGACTAACTGATTTGAATTGTCCATTCAGAGTGAGTCTCCAGTAAATGGTTTACTGATGATCTGTTCAGATTGAGTCTTCAGTAAGTGATTCACTCATTCAGATGGTACGTTCAAAGCAAGTCTCCTGTAAACAATTCAGTGATTTAAATGATTCATTCAGAGTGAGTCTCCAGTAAACAATTCACTGATTTAAATTATTCATTTAGAGTCAAGATGCAGTCACACTAGATTTTGAGCTTGCGAAATTCTGTCGTACGGCTCTGCAAAAACGGGCGGGATTAAACAAGATGATCAGACATTGAAAAAGCAAGCGATTGCTCCATGTTTTAAATTCCTGTCCAGAGATGTCATGTTTTGATCCTCGATTGGTCTCAAACAGTCAAGTAATGCGATTTTGCAGGTCAGAGTTCACCAAGCTTGAACTTTGCACCGCAGCAACCTGACGCATGACCCTGCGTTTCTGGTCTGACGCATTTGCGTGCCTATAAATGGAAGTCTATGGGAGGAAAAGCCCAGTCTGACTGTAGCTTAAGTCTCCAGAAAACAGTTTACTGATTTTCCAAACTGATCTGAACGGGGTTCAACATGGCAATGTGGTATCATATGTTTTCACTTACAATATCATGAAATAATAATGTGGCTAATATTTTCTTGCAAAAATGTTTTGTGTTTTTGTAATTTGACTCAAGTGATATTGAAAAGGAAAACTTTATAGTTCTCCTGGTGTAATATTTTATTAGGTTTTGTTTATTTTTACTAAAGTGCCTAATTTGTGTATATTGTCCACCACTGGTCTAAGCTAAAAGAGTCCTTGTGGTCAAACTATGATTGCAAATGTGTGCATAGTGTGTGTGTGTAAATGAGACATGCATTGCATCGGTTATACTGTCCATTTATGTTGCCGACTGCAGATTATGTGAACTGCTATCAGGAGAATTATTTGTCAAGACATGCATCCCACACTCTTACACAATCACCACTAGAGCAACTGTGCAAGATCTCAAGTGATTAGGACATCAGATTTTGACCTTTAAGTCACAGACTTCTTATTTCAGTTTAATATGCAGAGAAAAAAAAACTAGTAAGAAAATGACGGGAACACAGCAACACAGGCTTAACCAATGATGTGAGTTTGGGGACGGGGTTATGAGTTCATCTAGTCAATGGGTTTGTTCAAAATGCCTACATTAATAAAGTATGCATTATTAAAGCAAAGAAGTATATAAAAGTTGATTCACTATAAATTTCAAGAGATTACATGGTATCCCAAAGGTACTACATATTAATGCTCAATCATCTTCACCAATGTTCATAAATACAACTAATGGACCAGATCACATACGTGGAAATGAAGTCATGTGACTGCAGTCCAAACTGGCTTGTGTAATAGATGAGTCAGTCTGCTCTGGAGTCTCTCATCTAATCAGCATCAAGTGCTGCATTTCCAATTTACTCTGAAGTATTGCAATTTAGAGGGGATTTGAGCTAATGAATCCCCTATCGGAGGCTTATTTCTTCCATCTAACCTGTGGTACTGCATTTATTCACAAAACAGGGCTAAACTTGACCATGCAACAATCGGTTTGAACAGACAAGATTAAGTTAATGGTGCAAATATGCTACAATTATTAATTTCATTACCTAACATTGGAAATACATCGTAAGCATTTAAATTACTGTAATTTTCTGCATGTCTCAGAACACTCTTGCAATATTTTGGTTGTCCCTTGCAACCACCTAACAAAGTGCCAAAAACCTCTAAATAACCTTGCACTGTTGTTGGACCACCTTGGTGAACACTTAATGTGCTAAACACAACAACCATCTAGCAACGTGCTATAAACTCAGGACAAGATTGATTTGGTGTTGGATCAGAACTGATAAAAACATTCAATTGGCTGTTTGGAAAAAGGGGGAGGAGCTACTCTTGCTGCTTCCCAATTTTGAAGATTTTTACGCAAGTACATACATCTGAGTGTGTAAAAGAAGAGTATGCAAGCTTTGGAACGTACTACTTCCTCATTAACATTCTGCGGCTTAGTTACAACCCCTGTTAATAAGTTCAACACAACACAATTCAATTCAACAATTCGTATTTCTTTTATATTTAGTTACTTACCTTATTGACTGTTTACCAATTTAAACAGCAGGTTAATCTGCCATTCTCAAGTCTTTCATGCAAAGAAATCTCCTCAGGTCTTTAGATAGTTATGCATTTAGAAGGTAATGTACACGTGTTTATATAAGTTCACATTGTTGTTGCAGATAAAATATAATACAGAAAACCTGATTTAAATATTTTCCTGTTGGCTAGATATACATTCATTAATTTTCTTTTCGTTTAAGTCCCTTTATTTTTTCGACGTCGCTACAGCAGAATGAACCGCCAACTTATCCAGCACATGTTTTACGCAGCGGATGCCCTTCCAGCTGCAATCCATCTCTGGTAAACATCCATACACACTCATTCACACACAATTTAGCCTACCGAATTCACCTGTACGGCATGTCTTTTGACTGGGGGGGAAACCGGAGCACCCAGAGGAATTCCACGTAAACGCAGGAAGAACATGCAAACTCTACACAGAATAGCCAACTGACCCAGCCGAGGCTCGAACCAGCGACCTTCTTGCTGTGAGGTGACCAACCCTTATCAACCCTTTGAAGATGCAGCGTGAAAATGCATTCCATCTAGTTTGCATTTCTCTAAGTATGAAAGGTCACTGCATACTATTAAACAAACCCTCATCCGTCACCTTGTTGCAGGTGTTAGTGCAGATCTGCAAATCGCACGCAGAAACACACACATGGTGTATCAGCCCATCCCATCTCTCCTCAGGACATAGGGGTATCTTCACAGAGCAGCTCCTTTTCGGCTGAGCTTAGATGAGGGCCTCCAGCAGATTGTGTCCCCGCTGTCCTGCAGTCTGAGGTCGGGCCACGTCTGTCCCATACCTGCATGACCCTCACGCCTCACAGGACACGGCCGGTTTGATCCTGCGGCGATGAAGCTCAGTCATGCTAATGCAGCTTCCTTGCTGGAGAGAAGCACAATGGCTTTGCTTATTTATTCCAAACCTATGGCATGCTTGATCTTCCTTTCAGCAGGTATTAACACAGTGGTATTAAAGAAACAGCCTTTTCACCACATAACCAAATGAAAATCACTGGGCTCTTCCAAATTGGTTTGGAATTGATTTTCCAGAAGTGTTTGATGCTGTGACCAAATTTCTTACAATAAAAGTCCACCCTCAATAATTGATTAAATAAACAGCTCTGCATCAACTAAATGCTGTTTAATAATTTAATAATAATACACAATAACTACCATGCACCAAAATTTTACTAAAAAATAAAATATGTATAGAAAACACCTAAAAGGAAACTATTTTCTCATTAAAAAGATGCTTTTTTGAGCTATAGCATCCAAAAATAACACAGACTAGACACATTTTAGTCAACAAGCTAAATTTTAATTAAATTTATGGCATCTTCCTCATATAAAGCTATAAAATGGCTCAATAAAACTTGCAAAAGTCTGTATTTGTATGGATCTATAAACACTTTTATGATACGTTCAGTGCAATTTTTGTTTGAGTTCGCTGAAATGAAAAAGCAATCCAATGGATTTACAAAATACCTCTGCTTGACAGAACAGAGAATGTTTGGGTTATAAATTGCATGATGATTTTCATATTTGTATGAACCATCCCTCAAAAACAAGCCCAGGCAAAAACCTAACCGCAAACCAGCCCAAAAAGATCCAAGTGCAGACTTGTGTTGATGATACACTCACACTATAAAACAATACAAAGGTAAATCAGTCAGATCAAGAGGAATGAGAAGTTGGACTGAGCTGAAAGCCGCTTATATATCAGTGTATCAGATTTCAATGAGAGCCTGTGGCTGGTGTTTGTGTACATTATTCACTGTCCTAATGAGAGAAAAACACCTAAAGCAGCCTCAACTGTTTTCATCAGCACAACCGATCATTATTTTCTTATTAGTGGTCCACAGAGTCTAATAAGAGCATGAAAGTGTGAACTGAAAATAACAACACTTCCTCTCCAATCAGATGAACACCGTTTCACAGGGTCACATGGTGAGAAATAATGTACTTACTGTACGTCAAAGCTTCAATAAAGCCTTTCAAATCAATGAAAAGTTCTTAATTATTGAATCTAACCTGCGACTTCTCCATGCCAAAATGCATCAAGCGTCATATTTCCATGTCAACATCAGCACTGTACCAATTTTAAATGTAATTTCTGTATTACATAATGTAATTGTAAGCTGAGGGCTAATGTTTACTAAAGTTTTGTTGTATTGTTATGGTTACTTAAGTGCATTTCAGAGTCTTTAGAATCAATAAAGGATCCCCAACGCCTTTGAAATTGCTTTGAAAAAGATTGCTGTGGAGTGTTTATTGTGTTTTGTAGTTTTCAGCTATAGAGTTATAGAGATTACATCCAGGATCAACAACTTTTTTTATATAGTCATTGAAGCATCAGCTGTTTTCTCAGTGTCTGAAACAGTTAATTCAAGAATTTTGGTCTGATTGATCAGAAAGATCGACTTTATTCAGATTGGGCAGATGACCAAACTATGCTTTGATGGGTCAGACTGCTTTACTGTGCTCTGATTGGTTAGAAAGCTCTACTTTATTATGATTGATCAGACAGACCAACTCTATTCCGATTGGTCAGACAGCTTTACTGTTTTCCAATTGGTCAGAAAGCTCTACTCTGCTGTGATTGATCTACTCTGCTTATTGGTTAGATGTACCAACTCTACTCTAATTGGTCAGAAAGCTCTACTCTGCTCTGATTGATCTACTCTGCTATGATTGATCTGACAGACCAACTCTACTCTGATTGGTCAGACACCTTTACTGTGTTCCAATTGGTCAGAAAGCTCTACTCTGCTTTGATTGGTCAGACAGCTTTACTCTGCTCTGATTGATTAGACAGACCAACTCTAGTTTAAATAGTCAGACTGCTTTACTGTGATCCAATTGGTCAGAAAGCTCTACTCTGCTCTGATTGATCTACTCTGCTATGATTGATCTGACAGACCAACTCTACTCTGATTGGTCAGACACCTTTACTGTGTTCCAATTGGTCAGAAAGCTCTACTCTGCTTTGATTGGTCAGACAGCTTTACTCATCTCTGATTGATCAGACAGCCCAACTCTGGTCTGATTGGTCAGACAGCTTTACTGTGTTCTGATTGATCAGACAGACCAACTCTAATTGGTCAGACAGTTTTACTGCGCTTTAATTGTTCGGATAGCTCTACTATGCTCTGATCGGTCAGTCAGCTTTACTGTGCTCCAATTGGTCAGAAAGCTCTACTCTGGTCTGATTGGGCAGAGGCCCACTCTTAAAAGGCTCTTATCTGCTTTGACTGACCAGTCAAAGTGGCCCAGTCTGCTGTGATTGGTCTAAACCAAATGGTCATTACCTTATCTGAATTCCAGCCCTTCCTCAGCACGATACGTACAGTAATAATGGCATCAATTCTGTTGTATCATTTTGAACGATTTATTGATCCACATTTCTTCCAGTTTTAGCCACAACTACAGTGTTTTATGATCAAAGTAGAAGTTGTTTACGAGTATCCAATGAATAGACTGGCATTATACAAATCTTTTACAAACCTTAATAGCCTTCACCTTTCATACACTTTGAAATTGTGCAGACATTTCACATCCACATGCAGACCCATTATGTAAAGCACTAAAGCTAACACCTGAAAAAAAGCAACAGGGGCACTTTAAGAAAGTGATTAGCTTAAACCAATGAGAGCAAATAGTTAATTGTAAAAAGACTGTGGTAATGTCCATTCTGTCACTTGAAGGAAGTCAACATATTATTAGCTGCTATCGCCAATTCTCTTTGTCACGAAAACAGCAGAAAAGGACATTGCTGATTTAATTTACTTGAAAAAGTCACACCGTCTGCTCCAGATGGCTATTTATAAGTCCAGGTCACAAAAGGGGACGGGTCTACTTTTTGTTTCTGAGAACATATTTGTTTGTTCGTTTGCAAAAAAAACAAAAAATTGACCTTGAATATAAGAGATTTTCTTTTAAGCCTGATTCATTCTGGATGAAATCGTGCTCCTGCTGAAAGCTCATAGATGTTTTTGACCTCTGTGCTCAGTTTGCCGGATGTGTTAGAGAGAAGCGCAGTAGGTATAAAAAAAAAAAAAGTCAACCTTTAAGTCTGTGCTCTCTAGCAAGTTTATCTCTTCCACATTTAAGAGTCTCAGAGCTTCATTTGTCTCATGTGGTTCAATAAAAAATGTGGGTGTTGTGCCTTTCTTTGTTTGTGTTTTTGCCATGTTTTTATCCTTGGCTTCACAGAGAAATACATAAATATTAGCTATTGAAATCAAGCAGCATTCAAAACACATCGCTCTGCATTCACATTCAAGGATGAGTGTCCTTTTATATTGTGATTAAATAATTAGTGGTGTTCACTAAGACAAGTATTACTCCTATTCAGGATTAGCAGCTGGCTTCAGGCCTGAAATATAATCCTGTAGCTACACTTAGTAAATCCAGTTAGCTAGAGTTTGTATACGCCACAAACCTGGGATCCGCTAATCAACCGAAGTACATACATTTGCATCTTCGGACGGGGTTTCTAAATTCGACATGACGTTTAGCTAACAGCCCAGACCTCGTCCTCCATTGCTCGTGCATGCTAATCTTGTTGATGAAGTCGTTTCTGTTTATGTGTACATGTGTAGTCAGCTCTTGCACAAATTACTGCAATTGACCGGCCAGCTGTGTTTTCATGGCACTTTTATTTAAACACCTTTAATGTCACTTCACGGTAAAAGCTGAGAGCATACACGTGATCTGATTGACATATATTGAGGTAAAAATTTAGGTCCATATAATGATCATTACAAAGCATTTGTATGCATTTTATATGCACAGTAATTCATTAAATATCCTTAAATACATTCTGTTATATTTGTAAGCATTTTTAACCCTTGTTAAGATAAAATATCATAATGTAATGCATTACAATCGATTTTAAACAACATTATCTGTTTTTAAAGAATTGCATTTTAGGTTTAAAGGGTTATTTCACCAAAAAATGAAAATGTACTCATTAGCCCCTTTCACACAGTGATACCGGTAAATATCCGGAAAATTTACGGAACGACTTTACCGGTATTTTCAAAAAAGCGCTGTTCACACAGGCGAGGACGTTACGGAAATTTTCCGGAAAAGAGCATTCACACATCCATTCCAAAATACCGGTAAATTCTGACATCATTCACCACAAATGAGCTTTAAACGGCTGCGCTTGTATTTGTAAACATTTGACTAAATTACAAACTCTTGATGATCAATATTGTAAACAACTTTCACCGGATCATATTCGCATGTCGAGATTTTCATAATATGTGCGTGTGCAGGCGCTCACAGGCTGTTTCATGGGCACACGCAAAGCTTGAAGGTAAACAAACAACGGCTTATCATAAGCATCTTATCGATGATTATTTGCACAGTTGGCATTAAGAAGAACATATAAACGTGATCTGACTAACTTCTAGCAGCTAAATGTGTCTGGAAAAATATTCAAAGGCTTTTATTCTCACAAACCGCGCGGACGTAAATGCGTCTGACTGTTGTGATTGGCTAAAGCATAAGTCTTACGTCAGCACGTTCTAGACGTGCACGGGCTTATTCCGGATATCTTCCTTCTGCGTTCACACAGCGCAGCATTCCGGCAAATTGCCGGTAATGTTACAACTTCTCTTTCCGGAAAATAGCCAGAACGAATTTACCGGTATTTTCAAAAAGGACCTGTTCACACATACAACCTTTCCGGAAAATTGCCGGTAATTTTCCGGAAAGGTCTGTATGTGTGAAAGGGGCTATTGTTTACTCACATTTTAGATGTACTAGCTTTATATATATACACATATATCTAAATTCCCTGAATGTGCTACTAGAACAGATGCTAAGGCAGCTCTCTTTCATCTCTGCTTCACAACACAGAGAATGAACTGATGGTGTTTGTGTATTTACACCCAACCACCCGTTTAATTGATTAACCCAGAAGACGAGAAGTTCTCTAAGCTCAGCTCTCAAACACACTCACATATTCTCCTCCATCACATTAATATAGAGACAACACAATCAGAAATCTATTAGCCTAAATTACTTCTTTTTTTCCAAACTGATGACTGTTTAACTCTGATGTGATGAGAGGTGTGGTTTGGCTTCATTTGGTTAGCAACTAATGGCTATATATATTGATTGTAAGCCTAAAACCTCCTAATGATCTGCTGATTGCTGGTTTGTTCTCTGCATTCCTGCACAAACGTCAGATAATAAGTCAAGTTATCAGCTTTGGCATTAGGGCTCCCGTATACCTCCATCTCATCAGACGTTTCTGGAGTGCTTAATTTAGTGTATCGGCGATAAGAATTACTGGCAATTACCTCGGGCCTCAGCAAAATCTTGTATTTTCCTCAATACAGAGATCGCTGTTATTGAAAAGCATCAATATTTTGTGAGCGATATCTAAAGTGCATTCGAATATTAGGTTAGAGGGTCTCGTGCAGTGGGATGAGATTGCTTAAATTAAGTTATTCTAAAAATAGGACAAAAATACAGATCCAAAGTTGAAGGCAGCAGTCTGTAAGGTTTCAACTAAAGATGACTTGAGAAAATGTAGCACAAACAAATGTAAAGAAGTAGATAAACAATTTAAAATAATGGAATGCTTTATAGCAACAAAACTTTTAAATCATAATACTCTGAATATGTCATGTGATTTTAAGGCAATTTATGGCAAAGTTATACAATTGTTTAGTCAGTTAGGTATTTCAATATGTCAGAATCTCAACCCAGGCTCATTCTGGAAACGTAGCTCCACGAACGTTCCTGGAGACCGCAAAATACATCCCAGGAGCTACGTATTTGTGCAGTTTTTTTTCCGCAATCCGCGCCGTTAGCGCTCGCGCTGTTCTCGCGTGTAAAGCTGCCGGAGGCTGCTGTCGAGCGACCGTCTGTCCAACTGACTGAATGACTTAACAATTGACTGGGCGGCCGGCCCATCGGCCGACCCAGCCACCCTCCTCATCCTCCTTCCCTAAACCCAAGCGATGATTTACAACAGCCATCCAGAAAAAAGAAAAGCCCTCGTCCGATTTTGACCGCATTTTCGGATTTCACCACATTCTCGCCCCGTTATGAACTCGTTCGCTCTATTTTTTGGATTCTGTTTTTTTTTTGTCTTACCTGATTTCTAAAACCGCTCTCCCCTGGACTCGAACCCGGTCGTCTGCGTGGCCGGAAGAGGACAGGCTAACCGGACAAACTGGTTGCGGAGGGAAAGCTCTCCACACGGAGGAGGTGAGCTGTCAGCCAGCGAGCGCGAAGAGGAGCAGCGTCACACCGCCTCGTAGCGTTCGCTTAAAAAAATGAAATGCAGCCATACGTACCTCCGGCCACATAAACCGCGGTCTCCAGAAACGTCCGTGGGGCTACAATTTTAGAATGAGCTTGGGTTGCAGAATCTCCATTAGTAAATCCTTTTTCAGGCCAATAGTGCTAAATACAAAACATCCAACTTCGGCAGTCTGTGAGGTTTCATTTAAAGATAATTTGCACTAATTTTGATGATAGAGAATGTGGATGATGGAGAAAATATAACAAATTAGATAAATAAATGTCCTACTAGAAAATGCCATATTGCCTACAAAAATGATAATCATGACATTCTGAAGTCTTCCAGAAATATATGCAAAAAAGTATGACTTTTTAGGTCATGACAAATGTAGACAAATCATCTTTTCATGTTTTCTGTCTTTTAGCCATTTAGTTGTTTTTTGTGTAATACTCAAGCCAGGTCAAATGTTACTTCTGTGCAACTAATGTTGATCCAAATTGTGGGAAAATCCAAAAAACCTTGGACATATTATTCAATAAAATGTAAAATAAAGAACAAGCTGACTTTAGAAAAGTGAGTATTCTACTTTGCACAACCCAACTTGGCCCCTAAACATACACTTTCATAACCTCCTATTTGAGTGACCGCTGACCCATATCTGACCTCTCTGTTTACTGTAAATTTTTCTGTGAGTGAGATCTCGCAGTAAACCTGGAGGCTGCTGGACTACAGCCAGCTGAAATGTCCAACCTTCAGGCATTAACAATCAGTAAATACTCTAAATTGTTCAAATTAAAAGAAGCCCAATCCAAGCACTGCGATAGATTTGGTGCCAAATGCCCAGCGGATTAAGTGCTTTATAAAACTCAGTAGGTGTTTGTAAAGGAACGTTCCGAGTCACTGGAGATATACTGCTGGTTCTTCACATCCTCAGGCAAGTCAATGATTTCTGTGTTGTATATTGATTCTCTGGTCTCAAACTCCACGTCAGCATGGCCTGTAGGAATGTAGCCAACCCGCGCTAAACACACAACTCATTGTCTTTTAACTGAGCCCACAGACACATTCAGACAACAGTAATGGTGCAAGAGATTGAAATGCTGCAACCACAAAACTATACATTAAAGGCACAGAAACCTAGCACCTTCCCTGCTCTGTAAACAATCAATTGACATTCTCCAGCATCTACTGTACATTTGAAAATCCTGTTTTGGGAAAATAGTGCTAAATACATAATATCCAATTGCAGCAGTCTGTGAGAGATCACTTGAACATGACCTGCACCAATTATGCTGAAGATCTGAAAATTGTTGCAGAAATGAATAGGAAAAAAATGGATTCATAATTTTGAAATGACATATGTCATCATGTTGGCAATAGCCAAAACTACATTGTATGGGTCAAAATGATCTTTTCATTTATGCCAAAAAATCATTAGAATATTATTATGTTCCATAATTATATTTTGTAGATCTCCAACCATAAATTTAAAAAACGTAATTTTTGATTATTAAAATGAATTGTTGAGATCTTTTAATGAGAGAACTTTTAATGCGAGAACGATTAAATGTGATTTTCCTAATGTTACGATATTTGTTAAACACAGTTTACCAAAAATCCTAAACTAAATATTGTCCTATGCTAAAAAACAATAACACAATAAATACAATAGAAATTTAGGATGAGAATCAGCACCTCCAAGTCCAAGGCCATGGTACTCCACCGGAAAAAGGTGGCTTGCCATCTCCAGGTTGGAAAAAAAGTCCTTACCCCAGGTGGAGAAGTTCAAGTATCTTGGGGTTTTGTTCATGAGTAAGGGAAGGATGTAACGTGAGATTGACAGGCGGATCGGTGCAGCGGCAGCAGTAATGCAGTCGATGTACTGATCCGTTGTGGTAAAGAAGGAGCTGAGCCAAAAGGCAAAGCACTCGATTTACCGGTCAATCTACGTTCCTACTCTCACCTATAGTCATGAGCTTTTGGTCATGACCGAAAGCACAAGATTTCGGATACAAGCGGCCGAAATGAGTTTCCTTCACAGGGTGGCAGGGCGCACCCTTATGGATAGGGTGAGGAGCTCTGTTCCCTGAGACGAGCTCGGAGTAGATCCACTGCTCCTCCACATCGAGAGAAGTCAGCTGAGGTGGCTCGGGCATCTGTTTCGGATGCCTCCTGGATGCCTATCTAGGGAGGTGTTCCACGCATGTCCCACAGGGTGGAGGCCTCGAGTCATGCTGGAGGAACTATGTCTCTCAGCTGGCCTGGGAACGCCTCGGGATCCCCCCGGAGGAGCTGGAGGAAGTGTCTGGGGAGAGGGAAGTCTGGGGTTCTCTCCTAAGACTGCTGCCCCTGCGACCCGGCCCCAGACAAGCGGTAGAAAATGAATGAATGAATGAACAATAGACAAGGATACAAATAATAATGCAATAAAATAAATATTGTAATGGAAACTTTCTATTAATGCATAAATTTCAATTTCCAAAAATGTATATGACTGGTTTTATGGTCCAGGCTTATATTTGGCCTCCGAAATTGCAAATCATGATATTCTGTAGGCCTCCAGAAACATACTTTAAAAAACTTATGCCACAGGGTAAGTTATGTCAGAGTTATACAAACTGTCAATGATGTTTTATGCTCTTTAGCCAACCGGCTGTGAGTAAAGTCAACATGCTGAAATCAACATTAGCAGAGCAATTTCAGCAAAATAGCTGAATACAATTAGATTAAATTTGCATTTATAAAATTCACAGCTTTCCACAACAAGTCAAAGTATTTAAAGAAAAATGTCTTTAATGCAAATGACTTGGCTGTATAATGCCGCTTTAGCAAGCAGCGCTAATTGTGACAGTTTTTGGGTATGTGAAGCCTTGACTAACATTTTAAAAGGACTTCAAACGAAAAATAAAGTGCAAAAAAACGAGTGCCTTGAAATGACAAAACACTGCAGCAATATAGTTCTGACACTGCACTGATAAAAAAGATAAAAAGATGCTCCTTAAAACAAAATCACAAGGACTTCTTTCCTGTTTTGACAACCATTTTTATCTGGAGACATTAAAATAAGATGAATCAGCCACTTCCTGCAGCTTTGCATGGGAAAGTCTCTTGATTGCTGAAGGGTGAATGTTAAAAAGGGGGAGGGGTCAATGTGTCTGTCACCCATATAGGGGTGTGGCCTAATGTTTTTCTCACAGAGATATGAAGCACACCAACCATACAAGGTCACTGTCTGGTCATTGTGTCCCATGAGAAGATGGGAGTGGGATGTATTTTGCAGGAGTGACTGTAAGAATTGCCCTTTATCTACAGTTTGCTGCACAAGAAGATTGTGAAATGTGTGTGGGTGAGTATTTCATGACAACACTCCTGGATATAAGGAATGTGTTTCAGGCTTGACACAACACCAGCAGCTCTCAAATGGTGGGATGACACTGCAAAATTGGTTAAAGCTCTGTGCTGTTCTGGAGATATGTATTGTTGAATAATAAATTATCAGCAAAATAAAACAAAATAGGGGCAGCACCGTAGCACAGTGGTTAGCACTGTTGCCTCACTGCAAGAATGTTGCTGTTTCGAGCCTCTGCTGGGTCAGTTGGCGTTTCTATGTGGAGTTTCCATGTTCTTCTTGTGTTGGTGTGCATTTCCTCTGGGTGCTCTGGTTTCCCCCACAGTCCAAAGACATGCGGTAGCGGTGAATTGAATAAGCTAAATTGGGTGTATGGTTGTTTCCCAGTACTGGGTTGCGGCTGAAAGGGCATCTGCTGTGTAAAACCTTTGCTGGATAAGTTAGCGGTTCATTCCTCTGTGGTGACCCCTGATAAATAAAGGGACTAAGCCAATGAAAAATTAATTAATTAATTACTAAAATAAAAAATAAATATTTAAACAAAATATAACAATATATGAAATTAAATAATATTAATAAAAATGCAAAACAAAGGCAAACTTACTGTTTTTGAGAAAACGTGGACACTCGTTATATATATTATTTTAAATTCAGATTTCGGCATTTTATTAAATGAAACAGGAAACTACGAAATAAACTGACATTGACTAAGCCTATCTACATATTTCCCCTATTTCCAAAGATTTATTTGAACAAGCCATTGTCATATTAATGATCTGTTGCATGCCTTCTATAGATGCTTGGTATTTGAAACAATTTCTTCCTAACTTTTTTCTAAAATTATCTCTTACTAATTTAAACAACCTGTGTCCTCCCCCTTTTTTCCTTTTTTATTTATTTCTAATCCTTTTTTTAGCTTTAGTTTTTTCCCATTATTTTTAGTTTAAATTGAAAACAAAGAAGTAAATATGATCATGATGTAATATTGTCATATTTTTATTACATCTTAATTTTATTACATCTTACATCTTAAAAAGATTGTAAAAAAAATGGAAAACAAAATTGCATTAAAACAATAATAAATAAAATGAGAAATAATGAAATTAGAAAAAATACATTGTATTAAAACAACACAATTAGAAATATACCATTTATTTAAAGTAACTTAAGAGTTCATTTTTACGAATGCATTATTAACTGCATGACCTAAATGCTTTAATGTAATTTTTTTTGAAAATGTAAAATAAATTGGTAAATAACTTTACTGATTGTATTAAACAAATTTAGTAGTAGTAGTAGTAGTAATAATAATAATAATAATAATAATAATAACAATAGTGAAAATATAAGTATAAATATTTATAATATAAAGTTTAAATTAACCAAATGTTCATTTTCCAAATACATTATTAAATAAATTTAACTGATAAGGAAAAGGAATTGCATTAAAAAAGTAATGTAAAATGTAAATTCTAAATAAAAAAGTAATGATAATAATGAAAACAAACACTAAATATGTATAAAAATCAAGTGAATCACATGTAAATTATTTACATCATTAATTTTCCAAATGCATCTTTTAGTGACAGACTTTTGCATTAAATGACTAAGACTAAAGCATTGCATACTGCTGAGCTGTAAAAAAAAAAAAAAAAGCTCTTGAAGAGATAACACTACTTACAAACACACACACGCAAGGGCACATGTGATCCTGCATACTGATGTGCGTTTGCCTGTGAGCTAATGCTATAATGCTAGTGCTAATGCATGCAGCTCAGGTTTGCGTTCATGTCAACGGAGGATGTTTTTTCCAAATCTTTCTTTAATACCTGCACTGGAACAGAGGCGATGCATTAAAAATGTGCAATGGGGCAGGCAGTTAGTTGGCCAAACCGCACAGCGCTCCTGTTGTTTTAGGCATGAAGGACGCGTTACCCCCCTGCGGGACCTGCAGCGTTTTAGCAAAATTTATAATAATTGCATGAAGCAGACAATAGATCTGAACAACAGATGGCCGTGTTTGTAAATATTTGTGTGTGCATTTGTTTGCACTTAAAAGCAATGGTTCGTGCATTAATCATAATTCTGTCATCAGTTGCTCACACAAATGCACATAATCTGCTTTCTGTTGTTGAACATGTTATTATTGTGCAAAGCATTATTGTGTGGATTTTGTTTTGTCATCTGTTATATTTAGTTTGGTAGAACTTGGTTTTGGTAGAAGTTTGGTTTTGAGAAGATGTGGAATATAGCAGATGAATAGACTATTGAATAATATAGGCTATTTTTAGAAAATACTTTTACATTTTAACTTACTATTTTAAGTAATGGTTTGAGAATTAATCATAATTCTGTCATCTGTTGCTCATCTAAATGCACATGATCGGCTTTCTTTTGTTGGACAAGTTATTATTGTGCAAAGCATTATTATGTGGATTTTTTGTCATATAGCTATTGCATGTTTTTATAAGAAATGGAATATAGTGGATAAACTAACTATAGAGTAATAATAAACTTTCTTTTTTACCTACAGTCCCTTTTTTGCATGAATTCCAGGAAAAAAACAGCATGAACTTTCTACTAAATATCTTATTTTGTGGTCCACATGAAAAATAATGTGTTTTAAAAGCTAAATAAAATAATAAAAAAAATCTAACCATATATTAAAACACCATAAATTAATTATGAAGTTATTTATGAAAAAAAATAAATGTATAAAAATAGAACAAATACTAATAATATTAAATATAATATTAAAAACACAAACTAAAATTTGGTTAAATTAGTGTAGTAACAAAAAAATCAACAACAAAACAATAACAAAAACACTAAGCATATGTTTTACACAGCGAATGCCCTTCCAGCTGCAACCCAGTGCTGGGAAACACCCATACACCCAATTTGCATACACGCTCATTCACACACTCATACACTACGGCCAATTTAGTTTTTTCAATTCACCTATAGCGCTTGTGTTTGGACTGTGGGGGAAACCGAAGCACCCAAAGAAAACCCAAGCCAACAGGAGGAAAACATGCAAACTCCACACAGAAATTCTAACAGGCCCTGAGGTGACAGTGCTTACAACTGAGACACATTGTCACCACAATAAATACAATAAATACGATAAATAAATAATGAAAATTCATATTAAACAGACATAAATAAATTAGTAAATTAACAAACAAACATGAGCCTATGTTCTGTCTTTGCTGCAGTTTTGGACTGAACGAGTCTGAACGTATTAAAGTTCTGCTGATGTATTTGTGTTTATTTTAAAATCTGACCCAGATCTTCCAGGAATGGCTAAAAAAGTTCCTGAGTTCCTCTTGTGAAGGAGAAACTGAGCTATGTACTATTTGTGCTTTCACTCTCCAATACAGCCCCTTTATAGGTAAAAAATAACCACACAAAAAAAGAGCTCTATAGAATTGCAAATGCTTTTCCTAGACAGAAATAAGATTAAACTAAGGTGTAACAAACAAGTTTTCAATTTATAGCACTCCATTTCTTTCTGTAATACAAATATTTACTTTATTTACTATATTAATCTTAATATTTACTTAACTGGTTAAATCTATTTCTACTGAAAGTCTTCTAAATATTATAAAATAACAATGAAATCCTCCTCTACACTTGTCATTCCAGGTGAAAAGGTTAAAAGCAAGCAATCAAATAAAATAAAAGCTCCACCAAAAGCACATAAGCTACACACACATCTCTTTCAGACGTTAAATACCAGAGTGAGACACCATAACAGTGCACTAATAAATCAGTCTACACTTATAGATGTACGAGGTTTACACATGATCTGTGTGTTTAGTTTATTGTCTGCTCGTACCTTCATCTGTCCCGACTGTGAACATGTAAATATTATGAGCTGGTGAGTATTACTGAGAGCAGAAACACCATGTAAGGACACGTTTACTAGCGAGAGGTCAGTGACTAACACACACACACAAATGCACTCACAAATATACACTTACTCTATTCATGAACAGACACACATAGTCATCCAAAAACCTAAATGAATATAACACACAATCTCTAACACACTTACACACACACACAGACATTTGCAGTTGTGTTTAAACACTCACAGACGAGTAAAAGCACTGCTCAGCGATGAGTCTGGTGTAAATGTTGAGCGCAGTTTAGAGACTGAGGTGTCTCTTCAGACTCAAACGCTCATTTATCACGTTCAGAAGAGTGCGAGAACACACACACATGGCTTTTTATTTTCCTCTAATGCGTTCAGTCTGCTGCATATTAGCAGTGAGCACTGCATGTGTGGACGAGGTTTCTGTTTATAGCAGTGAATGATAACACTGTGATGAATGACGTGTCCCATAATGCACCATGAGTCAAAGCATGAGTTTGCATGCTTGTGACAGAAAGACAAATGGATAAAATGATGACTAGCACAAGATAGAGTAGCTGTATAGACACATGTTGATGTTGACTTGAAAATATCCAGGCTTAAAGTTTAAAATAGCTTTTGTTAAAAGTTAAAAGTATGTAAAATCATGCAAACAGTATAGGGTATTGCATGCTAGCAATTAATAATAATTGAATTAAATTCAATATACCTTTATTTGTATAGCGCTTTTACAATGTAGATTGTGTCAAAGCAGCTTCACATAAATGTTCATAGTAAATTGGAACAGAGTAGTTCAGATTTTCAGTGTTCAAGTTCAGTTCAGTTTAGCTTAGTTCAGCGTGGTTTAAAATCATTACTGAGAGTTCAAACACTGAGAGCAAATTCATTGATGCGTAGCTCTACCGATATCAAATCATGCAAGCTAGAGGCGACAGCGGAAAGGGAAAAAAAACTTCACTGATTGGCGAGTGAAGACAAAAAGCATTGAGAGAAACCACAATATAGGGAAGCAGTGTGTAAAATCATGATAGAAATGTGCTAACAAAGTTAAAGGTGCAGTATTTCAGTTTGACACCCAGTGGTTGAACTAGGTATTGCACCACTCCTGGATCAAATAGCGGATTTGTAGTCTGTAAGCGATTGTGCATGTATTTCAGCGATCTATGGAGCTTAAATCGCTGGTGATCGTGATACATACAGCATACTTAAATAGCCTTTTTCTTTTTTGAGATTCATTTGTGATACATAAAGTCTCCTTAAAAATGCATTGGCAAACAAGGCTTAAAGTGTATATATATATATATATATATATATATATATATATATATATATATATATATATATATATATATATATATATATATAGATGTTTGTGTAAGTATATTAGTCTTAAGAATATCTATAAGTTAATGTGCGACAAAACAGTGACACAATTTGCTTTTGAAGGATATAAGCTTCTATTTTTTAATGTTTTGCACATCACCTCATACTTCAGTTTCTCATCAAGTCTTGACCAATTAAATGTTCTCTAGTATCTGACATGCCCCACCCCCTTAAAAACGCTTCTCATTTGCTTTTCATTTGATGTGCTTAAGCTCAACCAATCTAACAGGCAGAGCTGTGAGAAAACAAAACGCTGCAGATTTTTTTTTAAAAAGGGAAGGAGCTACTCAATGTCCTGCCCTATCTTTAAGTTTCAGTTGAGATTACATCATTCACCGAATAAAATAATGCACATTTCAAAGCACTTCAACTAAAGTACACCAGGACTGCATTCATTAAATGTAATGAAGGCCTCAGCTCACCTGACAATAACATCTCGGCCCAGAGACTGTTTACTGTGATACAACTATCTATCATTCAGCGTGAAAAAGAGTCTCTTAACGTGACCTGGCCTTGCAGAGTCACATAAACACACCAAAAAAAAAAAAAGAAAAAAAAGAAAAAACATCAGCTCAGCTGCAGGGGTTGCCGGATGCTCATTAACCAAGTCTTTACTGAGATTGCTCTTCATTTTAATTCAACATATCTCCAAAATAAATCATGTGGCTGTCAGCAGAAATCAGCCATTTGGAGAAATGGAAATGCTTTATTACTTTGCAAACTTTCCCAGCAACAACGCTGTCATAAACAAACAGTTTACTGAGCTCACGGAAGCACTCGTCTAAATGCAATTTACATGTAGAGAATGTTTAAAAACCATATTACCATACATTGTTTTTCAAGTATAGACAGAAAGACGGACAGACGGACGGACGGATGGACAGACAGACAGATAGATAGCCAGATAGATAGATGTTCCAATGTATTGGGTGAAATTATAATGCCCAATGCAATGGGTTAAAATAACCTGTAGTTGGGAAGGTGTTATAATAATCTATAGTTGGGTTACATGTTAGGGTATTTTAACCCACCTATTTTAACAGAGTATTACTAAAGTATACTGGAGTAGATTACACATCACCATTGTATGGTTCAAAACCACATAATTATTTATAGTATTTACTAGTATTTTTTTATTGTGGGAATATATTAAAAACTACTAGCCCTATTTAAGATTTTTAAAGATAATAAATAAGAGATTTTTAAACATAAAATGATTGGATTTAAAACATAAAAAATTGTACTATAAAACTAATTTAAAATAATAATTGAACAAAGTAAAACTCTCACATCCCCATACATCAAAGTCTAATTCTGAGAGTGTGGGGTTCAAACAGCCACACTATTGAGGAAAACTAAAGGCTTTCTCTCACACCTACACACATCGACTCAAGGCCACACTGATGGATTGTGGGAAGGCTCTCACCATTTCCTCTCTGATCACGGCCCGGTCTGCTTTACGACCTTCAGGCTGGGTGAGCGCTCGGGTGGGCGACTGCTCTTGTCTCTGAAGATCTTCCTCTATCTCTATCCACCTCTCTCTCTTATCTCAGTTCTCCAGTGAGTTTCTTTTTTGCCCTTTCAGTGTGGCTTTAATCCGGACACATGAAAAAGGAGCCAGCAAATATGTGTTGCCAAGCTCTTTTAATCACTTGTTTTTACTTTTGTTTTTTGTTTTATTTATTGTTTAAATTTTGGGGTTTAAATGTTTGACATATTGGATTAGTTTTGAAGGTCCATCAATTACAATTTATTTATGAATATCTTTGAATGACTTTTAGATTTCTTTATAATAATTCAATGAATGAAAATTGGTAGTTATTTTAGATTTGTTTAAGATTACATTAGATTTTTTGTCACACTTTATTTTACTGTAAAATTCACACTATTAACAAGTACCTTTAGCTTAATAAACTACTAATTTGCTGCTAATTATTAGTTATCAAGGTAGCAAGCAGCTAACAAATATGTGTTGCCAATTTCTTTTAGGGTGCTTTCACACTTGGTTCAATTGCCTGGACCGAACCAAAGGTTGATTGCCCTTGCCACCTTCTCGGGTGGTTTGTGTTCACACCATCTTTTTTCCTTCTGAACCCCAGTACACTTGCATCATCAAGCTGCTGTTTTGTGTACAGCTGTTGCTAGGTGACGGCCACTAAAGCAAAGTGCCAAAATGGAGACGTCCGTGGTCTCATCTGCCACAAAAAATAATAAAAACGTTCAGAACATCACACAATGTCTGCAGAAGTCGTTTTAGGTGGAGACTAGCAGATATTAAAGACTGTTTGCACTGGATCAGTCCCACTTGTCACCAAGATAGTTGATACACAGACATACAAACAGGAATAAACGTTATGAAAACTAAAGTTTGTTGTACTGTTGGCAGTTCACTTTTGTTATTTGGCAAGATTGCATTCATATTAGAAGTGAACCGGACCAGAGTTCGCACAAACCGTATCCCAGACCACCTTTTCAGGCGGACTCGGGTACGGTTCATGGGCGCGTTCACACTAGCTAAACGTACTGTACTTTGATGTCAAACAAAACCAGGTGCGGACCAAAAGTGCTTGTAAAAAAACACCCTTAATCATTTGTTTTATATTTGTTGGTTAAATGTGTAACATATAGCATTAATTTTGACTGTATATCAATTACAATTTAATTGCAAATATCTTAAATAATTATTTTTTTAAGTTTTTTTGTCACACTTTATTTTAATGTACAAGTCACACGAATGACAAATCATTAACTAAGACTTTTAGCTCAATAAACTACTAGTTAGCTTCTTATTGATAGTTAATAAGGTAGTATAGTAGTATAATAGGGTTTAGGTATTGGGTAGGATTAGGGATGTAAATAAGATAATACTTCACATGGTGCTAATTAATATCTTAGTAATAGAAAGCTAGTAAGCTAGTAGCAATTGTTATAAATTGTTAATCAACTTAAATGTTACCAAATGTTTTCAAAATATAGCTATATCTAAATATCTATGAAAAAGCCGAGCACATACAGTGACGTAAAAAATTATTTCATTTATGGGAATGACATATTTTGAGTTTATCTCTTATTGGGATTATTTGGCCATTGCCCTAGTTTTGTTTGTGAAAACCTGGCAACCCTGCTACAAATACAACACAAGTTCATTAGACGTGAGAGAAAGAAAGTGTCTTCAACATGGTCATGACATTAATTAACTGTCACACTTGGTTTATGGTGCAATCATGTGTAGTGCCCAGTACTTGTGTGAAATATAGATTTGTGCCTCATGGATGGACTGATTCTCATTGAGCACTTGAAGTTTCATTGGAGGGACGTAAAGTGATTGATCGTCAATATAAATTGGATACATCCGACTCTAAACCCTGATTAAATGCAGTTTCTGCTGAGCACTGTGCCTATGAACATCTATTAAAAATGTTGTTAAATCACTAACCCTTTCTCAGTTTAGTGTCACTCGTGACATTTGACCTGCATGTTGTCCAGCTCAAGTGTTTCATTTTAACAGTTTAACACAATTCAGACCTGAATTTAAGTTTTGGCCATTTTAATTTACCATCGGTGTCTAACTAGGAGTGAATACTGCATGTTTTATCACATGGTAACATTTTTAAAACATGTTTCTAAAAGAATCAAACCTGAAATTATAAAAAAATTTTGACTTAAAGATTACTTTTAATGATGTTATTTTTCTGACCGGAAAGGCATAGGCTTCTCCTAAAAGATAATAAGACAATGTACAAGAGGCATCATTGATTAAACAAATTCTGAGCTTTTATTTAAATTTGAATAAAAACTTTAAGTCAGAATTTGCCTGGGGTACAAATGATTTTGGGCTTGAATGTAGACGAACAGCCGGACGGATGGACAGACGGATAGATATATAGGTAAAACTGACCTCCGTAGACTACAGTGAATAGTCCAGACTGCTGAACGAATCACTGGCACTACCCTTCCTACACTTTAAGATCTGTACTCTCCCTCTTCCAAGAGCTTGCAAAATTACTCTGGACCCCTCACACCCAGCACACTTCCTGTTCGAACTGTTACCATCTGGTTGGCGCTACAGAGCACGGAGCACAAAAACAGCCAGACACAGGAAAAGTTTCTTTCCTCAAGCCATCTACCTCATGAACAGTTAAATATTTCCCAACTGTGCAATAAATATGTGCAATACTTTCTCAGACACACTTGTACACAGCACCTTATATCAATATACAATGCAATACTCCATTCCAATTGTACACAGATCCTTATAACCTCTATATTTATAACAAATCTGTACATACAACTCAACCATCAGATCTTTTTACTAACTGCATCTCTGTTTAATGTTTATCATCTTTTTTTCACATTTATTTTGTGTTATTATTGTCTTCTGTAGCCAAAACACATTCCTTGTGTGTGTGAAGCACACTTGGCAATAAAACTGATTCTGATTCTAAATAACATTAGTTCTACATTTGCCTCGTCAGCTTAACTGACCGCACTAATTCGCTTGAACAGTCCTGCCTGTGTGTGAAAGTCAGTAGGTCAGAGGGCATCAGAGTTCACATCACAGACGGTCCAGCAGATGCTCTGAGCCCTGAGTGGGACATTTATTGGGCTGAACCTCATGAACTGGACTCATGCAGCCACCGGACGACCAGCTTGACAGTAACAGTCTGATCTTAATCAATGGCCATTGATTTCCCACTTATCTCAGCCGCAGATGGGTCGATGCATCGGCTGGCCGTCCCTGAGCATAATACAGTAATGGAGCCCGACTTGGGAATTACCTGTTACTTCAGAGTCCATGTCATTGAACTCTGCTCCATTTCATTCCCAGTTGAAAGATGGCTGATTAAATGTTTTCATCTTTTTTTCGAGTTAAGTCCAAGATATCAATAATGCGCTCAAGACAGACAAAGATGGATTCCTATTTGGCATTTGACTTTAAAATGTAGTATTTAAACAGCAGGTCCTGTGGGTTTAAGAAATATTATTCAAAATATCTTTTTTGTGTTCAAGAAACTCATGTTTAGAAACAAGTGAATGGTGAGTAAATGATGACAGAGTTTTCATTTTTGGGTGAACAGTCACTTTAATGCTTCGATTTTGCTAGGAAGGGCTTAAAATTCCGAGCTTTAATATAGCATAGGAAGGCTTCCCGATGTTTTTGCATCCACAAACCCCCTGGAGCAAGCGCATATTGTAGAAATATTGAAGTATTTACATTGTCTGGCTCAATATCATCATTGCTGTTGTTTCTCCAACTGGAGACAGTCCAACACAAACATTTAAATGAAACAAGCATCAATTATTAAACTGACATCACTGTTTTCCTGTCAAAGAATCAATATACTGTGCGATGGTAGTCATTTCTTTCTCCTGCACCATGGTTACATGCTATTTTTAGCTCACTGAAGACTTGAGTTATAAAGTGCTCACACCGAGTTCTGCTTTATGCTTATTTCACACTAAGTTTCCAGCAAGTTGGAGAGTATAAATAATACACATCAATTTATCAAATCACACCACGTGGATTCATTTCATCATGCAAATCCTTATTATGCATGACTAACAAAATACAAATGCGCAAATTACTGTAATCAAGTAGTTTTTCTAAGAAATTGTAAGCTAAGCTGTTAATAATATGTACTTTATTCTACATTTTTAGTGATGTATCAAAACTTTTACTGCACTATTTTCCCTCAACATGCAGACATTGCTTTGTATGTTTATTTTATTTTAAAAGAGGATGTCAAAGTGTTTCTGCAGACTGTTTATGAAGTGTGATTATAAGAAATATATATATTTTTACCATTGGAAACTGGTTCAATTCATAATGCACAAAAATAGTGCATATATTTTAAGTAAATCTAACACATGTTTTTAAGTGTGGATTAAATCAAGTGCAGCCCAACTTATTTTCTTTCTACAACCTGTTTCGCATCACAACAGGGAAAAAGACCGTCTCATCTTCTCTTCCACGTCTACTTTAAACAATACAACTTCTTGCATTGATTTTCCTACTGTACATGTAAACATGTCTTTCCGCACATTGCCTTTGACTCTATCTTGTATAGCACTGAGTCTAGTTCACATACAGGGCATGAATAACCAGATGTTGTTACAGCACACAGATCAAAGACAAGCTGAAGAGAGAGACTGGGAAAAGCCTTGATTAAAAGGACACCGGCAGAACTGCAGTTAATAGCATGAATTTAAATTACACTGTTAACCAGAATCTGTCTATTTGCAGGCTAATGTCTTCAGCACAGATGTACAAAACGAATGAGAGAGGAAACTAAAGGAGCATCCTTTGATTTACGGATGGATCTTTATATGGATGCTGGTCATGGATGTTAGATTCAGTTCTGATAGTTAATGCGTAAATAAAATGTACAAACCCTGATACATGATTAAATGCATTAAATTACTATATTCAAGTGAAAATAAGTTTTTTGGGGGGTTAAATTGAGAACAGTTTTTGCCAATTTTTTTTTCCCATAATGAATGTTAAATGACAGACTGCATGACTCACAGTGTGTTTTTACTCCAGGGTAAATACATTGAACACATCTGCATGTACGTTGAATGTCTGGGCAGACTGAAGATAGTGTTTTCTCCAGGGAATGATGCTGGTTTATCGCCAGTCTGCATAAAAAACATTTAAATGGCTACTGATGGATGCCAATGACTTAAGGTTATAAATAGCTTTAAGTGGTTATATGCACTGATAAACACTTAAGGTGGTTTTTCCACTGTGAATTGAATAGATGTTAAGTCATTTTCACTATTTTAAATAACAGCAACGCCATGACTATATATATATATATATATATATATATATATATATATATATATATATATATATATATATATATATATATATATATATTTATATATAGTCTTTTATAGAATAAAAGATGTTAGAACGATAGAAAGAACGATAGAATAAAAGAACGATAGATAGACAGAACGATATAATGATAGAACGATGGCTAGAACAATAAACAGAACGATATAATAAAGAACGATCAATAGAATGATAAACAGAACAATAGAATAAAAGAACTATAGAACAATAGACAGAACAATAGAATAAAGGAACGATAGACAGAACGATAGATTAAAAGAACCATAGATAGAACGATAGACAGAACGATAGAATAAAAGAATGATACATAGAATGATAAACAGAACAATAGAATAAAAGAATGATAGATAGAACAATAAACAGAATGATAGAATAAAAGAACGATAGATAGAATGATAGACAGAACAATAAAATAAAAGAATGATTGATAGATAGATAAACAGAACAATGGAATAAAAGAATGAAAGATAGAACAATAGACAAAATGATAGATAGAACGATAAACATAACAATAGAATAATAGAACGATAGATAAAACAATAGAAAGAAAGATAGAATAAAAGAAGAATAGATACAACGATAGAACGATAGAATAAAAAAATGATAGAACGATAGAATAAAAGAACGATAGATAGAACAATAGACAGAAGGATAGAATAAAAACCCAATACATAGAATGGTAAACAGAACGATAGAATAAAAGAATGATAGATAGGATGATAGAATAAAAGAATATTAGATAGAATGATAGACAGAACGGTAGAATAAAAGAACGTTAGAACGATAGACAGAACAGTAGAATAAAAGAACGATAAATAGAACGGTAAAATAAAAGCATGATAGAACAAAGAGAATGATGGACAGTATGATAGACAGAACAATATATAGAATGATAGATATAATAAAATAAAAGAACAAAAGATAGAACAATATTATGATAGACAAAACGATAGAATAAAAACAATAGAATGATAGACAATATGATGAACAGAACGATAGATGGCATAACTGTGAGGATCTTAATGTATTCTTTAGTATTACTTATTAGTAGTTTAGTATTGTTTTGTTTTGTTTTTTCTCCAAATATCTTATTTCAATTTCGTATACTATGAATCAGAAAATGTAACTCAAATTTTAATACACTTTTAAACTGGTATTGTACTCTACTTAGGATACCTTCAAATAGGACCGAGCAGTGACCTTGAGGAAATTGTGAGTCGCTGTTGAAAGAGCACAGACAGGCTGAATGACACTTCCATTTAAGCAGAACATCTCAAAAGAAGATCGCTAAACTCACACTTGTTTGTCAGTGTTTAAGATCACTGTCAGTGCTTCTGTTACAAAGATTAAGTAAAACACAGGGCAACAAAATCTACTATTTAATGTGTCAAAACTCTGCATCTTAAAAATAATCTCATAAATTTGTACACATCTCCTGTTCGCATCAACGTTTTTTTTTTTGCATTTTTAAATTAGATTTCCTTTAACTTAATGTTCTGCATGTTTACGTTTATTTTTCATGCATTTTTTTGTTAGTTTTAGTTAAATTTTTATTTTGTGAGCTCATTTGTATGTAGCTTTAGTTATTCTAGTTTGACAGAGTTAGTAGGACACAGCCAGTGTCGACCAGAGTAAAGTTTATTGTTTGCACAGCTTTTAGTAACTCTTGTGCAAACCTCTCAGTAGAAAATATAAAATGATTGTTTATAGATCATAATGTATATGTAGTTAAACATGCCTGGTTTACATTTTTTTAGCAACAGCAAATATACACCTCATTTTATGTATTTATTAAGAAAATAAGTTTTGTACAATCTCTAATCATTTGCTTGACTGATGTGATGTGCATGACTGTAAAAGCGCCATCTACTGGGTTTGAATTCTGTTTGTCCATTTTTTTATTTCAGTTAGTTTTATGGTAACTGTTGATAGTTTTAATTTAGTTTTAGATTTTCCTTTGTTGAGAATTGCAAAAAAAAAAAAGAAATAAATTTGACCAATTGTTTGTCTTAGTTTTTGTTGACTAAAATAACCTTGGTTCACATAAGCTGAGTGAAGATGCACTACACTATGTTTGACATCACTGAGCATGCAAAGCCATCAGATGGTTTCAGAAGGTCTTTATGAAACTTTAATGGTGCTTTAATGAAGCGTTTTCATCATTTTGGGAGCTAGACAGCACATGCCCCCATTCACCTTCAGTGTAATGACGGTGCTTTCATTTTTGTGGTGAACTGTGTGTGTGTGTGTGTGTGTGTGTGTGTGTGTGTGTGTGTGTGTGTATGCAAATTTAGGACAGAAAGCAGCAAAAAAGGGTGTTTAATTGTGCCAAATTAAATCTAAATTACTCTCCAGATCGTAATGTTCTCTTTCCCACAGTATAATGTGTAGCGGCGGCCACCCAAACGCGATGGAGATTAAGAAAATGAGCTTGACCTTATCGGTAACAAGCTGTGCACGTCTACAGTTATTCGATCTGCTAAACTGCACCCAGTGACTAACTCTCACCAAAATGAAGAGGATTTATGCGTTTATTTTGGCAAGTCTTCTCACGCAGCAAAGAAATCTGCTCTGAGCAGACACAACAATGACAAAGAAAAACCAATACTATGGATCAACTTAAATTACTTGTCACAACCAAAGAATTAAAACTTGTCACACCTAAAGAATTAAGTTTTTTTAACTTTATAAATGAAAACTGTAATAAACTCAGTTGAAAAAGAGCTTAACATATGGGTTATTCTTCTTAAATATGAGTTTTTAATGTAGCAGTCCTTTAATGTAAACAGTTTGTAAAGTTGTTAATCAAAAAAAGTGCAAAAATTAATAAGGATATTGTTTCTCGAAAGAAAGAATTAGCTGTATATTGCTTTAATAAGTTATATATTTTAGAATATTTGCCTGCTTACGACCTATCAGATCTAAGTAACACATTTAAATTTTTATAACTAAAAACTGCAACTATTTAAATTGAAAAAAGCAGGTCATATGGGTGTGTAAAAAATATATCAAGTTTGTAACATAGCTGTCCTTCAATCCAAACTGTTAGAAAAGTTGTTCAAAAAAGTGCATGATAAATAAGGATATTGTTTCTCAAAAGAAAGAATTAGCTGTATATTGCTGCAATGAGTTGTATATTTTAGAATATTTCGCCTCCTAATGATCTACATCAATAAGATCTAAGTAACACATTTGCATAATGACAACTACCTGCACAATATGAACTCTCTGACCCGGCCACAAGCACTTCCATATTTTATTATTGTAAAATCAATGCAAAATTCACTAAATGTTTGTCTTTATAAAATTATAATTTCTTTATTGGGTCAACAAGCATTTCTAAACCATAACCTGTTAAGTACAATGAACACATTGTGTGTGCATTTTGAGCTAATATGTGATGTACACACTTTTAAGAAAATACTAATGGTACTATCTTACTGGCTATTTCAATTCATGAGACCAATCAAAACAGAAATGGCCAGTTGACCAATCAGAGCAGAGTAGGTTATTGGAAAGGGGAGGGGTTTTCATATCTTAACCCTTTTTCAAATGATTCATATTACCCGAATCAAAGTCATTGCAAAATTATTCTAATATAAGAATCATATTCTGAATAAATGCCAACGCTTTCTGAAACATTTTTTTCTACATTTGTACATTTTCTAAAGTGTTCTGAGTGTTTTAATGTAATTTTAGTATAAGTTTAAGCTTTTAGATTAGTTTAAACGTGTTGTAGGGGGCTCTGACTCAATATTGAGCCACTTTTAAATACTATATGACCTGCCCTTTGTTTTCACTTTATACAGTGTTTCAAATTAAAGAGAACAAAATAATGCACAGAAAAAAAAAACAAAAGACCTGGGTGGATTAAGGTCAACTTGAGGAATCAAGAAGACGAAAGGTGCATTTAAAAGAAAGAAAAAAAACCTGTACAGCAGCTGAAAACTTGTCTCTTTTACCACACAATCAATTCTTAGTCACAAGACCTGCTGGATAGGCTGGGTTTAAATAGAGTTGTTCAACTAAGGTCACAAAAAGATTTCTTGGGAATTGCCAGCAAATTTGAACTACAGGAGTATGTCAGAATATGAAAGTGTCACCTTCGCGGATGGTAAATTAAAGCGTTCGATCCTTCAGAAAAATTAGCTGGACTTTAGACTATGAATACATTAAGTCAATATCAATAGCGCCGCTAATTATAAATGACACTGTAATGAGTCGATTCGGACCTAGAGCGAGACCTTGCTGGAGTCTTTAGTCAAAGGGGAAATTGACTTATGAAAAGGAAAGATGCAAGAAAAGGGAGTTTTGCGCAAGCCCTGCCGGCAACTACTCTGAGGCATTTAATTTTTCCATTTACATGAGGGTCATAATGGGTGCACGATTCTATTAGTCTTTCCTCAATTTAATTAGTCTGTGCGATGATGGCTTGTTTCCTGAAAGGACTTTGTTGTATGCTGGAATACTGATGAATCATGGGAGATTTAGGCCATCTTGAAGTAAAAATAAGCTGCAAAAGTCTAAGAAATCAACATGTTTTTCACACTAAAGTCCACATGTAATTAAAACTGACCCCATTCTCTTTCTAGATTTATTTTAAACATCAGCAATTATGAATGTGGTACATGTGATTACATTTTGGTAATGTTCACATTAAGTTATAAACATTTTATTTTTTAATGCGCTCTAAACATTCTGAACATACCCATATAAAAATATGATACATGGAAATGTACGCAAATGATATATTTGGCATGTTCATATTTGCTTTTTACATATAAAAAATCTTTTATTTATGCGTGACTAAAAATATGCATTAACATTAATTCTGTTAGTTTTCTTATCAAAAACGGTGTGATAAATCATATATATATATATATATTTTATTGTTTTTTTATTGTTCACATCAAAAAATCAAATCAGTTTTAAAAATATTTTTTGTGAAAATAAAGTCCCCAAAAATATGAATGATAATGTTTCAATCTCATTAACATAACTATATACTTCTGTACAACATACGACAACAACAACATACTACAACATATTCATTCTGGCCTCTCCTTTTTAAAATAAATTCTAAAAAATAAAGAATAAAATAATTCTTTACAAACATTAAACAATTGGACAATCCAGCCCCAATGGAAAACCATGCAATTTTATCATTGCATATCCATTTTCATTCGTAAAAACTTCACATTACACAAATAAAAAAGTTGTCATTTCTGTGAGGTTGGCTGTGAATTTCTCAACATCAGAAAATCGAGCAGAAAAACAACAACAGAGCATCAAAAGCCATGATCTTAGACGAAACCTTGAGAGACAAACACCTCCTGTCACTGTCCATTACCATTGACATGCATTGTGTTTGCTCCATCTGACAGGCTGCATTAAAGCCAAACGCTGGCATGTCTTATTTAACGGGATGACGAATGCTTTTGGGATGGAGGAAGTAAGAAATCTTTTCCTGCGAAAGCAATTCGAGCTATAGTGATGCATTACACAATTACTGTATGTTTTTTTAAACTCAACATTAAACTGCAATCGAAGCACAGTCGGTATGCATCAGTAAAATAAAGCATTTCCAAATGGAAAAACAGCAAGGCATGATTTGATCAGAAATTGATTGTATGATAAATAATGTCTGTTATAATCCAAACTGAATGTAATTCTGTTTCTGTGCAGCACTAAAACCTCCTGAAACATCACTATTGAGGAGGTTTCTTTACCTGGAAGTGACCAAAACCTACATCAAGATGGAAAACAAGTTAAAAATGACTAAAAGCCTTACGTATGTTACAATTTTAATATAAAATGTAGAGGTTTTTAGGCCTAAATTTAACATTTATGTTTGAATTGCATTTAAAGTTCCTATACATTTGGATTGGATAAAAACCTAATGAATGACATTTGTCAGTGATAAATAAATGAAACGTGTCAGATTTTCTATTTGGACTAATGTACTGAATGTGTTTTATATTCACAATACCCAGAGATAAGAGTATATCATCAATAAATCCTATTTAACTGACTGAATATTGTTTGTTCTCCATGGCTAGCCATATTTTATTATTGTGCATAATTTGATACTGAATAAATGTAATTGTTTGCATAATGAACAGATTTATGCTGATCCCAAGCAATTTGAATAAATGCATTTTGAAAATCTGATTAGATAAAAATTAGATAGATTAGATAAGATAGATAAAATTAACTGGATGCAAACAGTTAATAAACTTCTGTTTTGGAGAAGAGTATAATCATGAGTATGAGCATGAATCTCATCCTTTACATTTATGCATGACAGAATATACGCATCAACATCAGTTTAAGTTAGTTTTCCTATTTAGAACTGTGTAATGAGTCAGAAAGACATGCTTTTATTTTGTTGTTTGCATCTAATTAAATATGCAGAAGTGGTTTTATATACATACAAAGCATACTAAATGCTTGTGTCCACTTTAGTATTTAACAACATGTTTATTCTGGCCTCCATACAGTCCAAAGACATGCTGCAGGTGAATTGGGTAGGCTAAATTGTCCTTAGTGTATGAGTGTGTGAGGATGACAGACCCAGACGACAGGCCGGCCGGAATGTATGCATGAAACGATTGTTTCTGAAAGGGCTTCTGCCAAAAATGCAGAATCAAAACTTTTATAAACCCTGAATCAATATCGGAATTGCTTTTGCACACTGAAGAACAATAATGTTATGCAGTTTAAAATAACAATCTGAGGGTGACACCGCGGCTGAAGTATTTCTTTTGGACAGGTATGTTTTAAACCTATTCTAGCCATGCAAAGCTGATATAGACTGTGTTCTTGTTTATGAATGGGTTTATATGCCAGTGCTGTTAAGCCACTGAAAATGTCGGGCAAAAGATAGGCTATTTTCAAGTTCATAAATGATGATAAAGTGCATGTCTCCATGGAGATTTCTAAAAGGTGAATGACATGATCTAGTTATATCTAATCAGTGCACGTTCGAGTGTTCATGGTTAAGGTGGCGTGACTTTGGACGACAGGGGAGGGTTGTAAAATTTCTAAGGTATTATGCTAATGCTAACATTCTAGCAGATCACCTACTGCACCTTTAACTTAATAACAGCAAAAATAAATATAATATGTAACTGATTACCGATTTGATGCTTGTCTTTGAGCTGTATGCAATTCAAAAGCATAAAACATTCATTTCCCTTAAGTTTATTCACACACATACACTAAGGCCAATTTAGTTTTTTCAATTCACCTATACCACATGTCTTTGGACTGTGGGGAAAACCAGAGCACCCGGAAAAAAAACCATGCCAACAAGGAGAGAACATGCAAACTTCACACAGAAATGCCAAGTGACCCAGTCAGGACTCGAACCAGCAACCGTCTTGCTGTGAGTTGACAGTTCAAACCACTGAGCCACCATGTCGCCCTATTTGCATTTTTGAATGCAAAAAAAAAACGCAGATATACAAAAATTTTCTATGCGTGTGAAGCACACAGGATAAACACACACACTCCCAGCCTGTCGTGTTTAATGCAAACAGGCGACAGCAAAACTTGGCAAAGTTTGTTGTGTGTTTGCACATGTTTGTCCCTTCATGCCGCAGGAGCGAACTGGCGCTAGTAATTGGGTGTATTGTGGAGAACCGTGACATTGGCACAAGCCTGGGCAACAAATAAAAGCATCATTATGTGCAAGCAGCGGGCCGTTATTTAGGTGCCATAAATACTGCAACTAGAAATGCCATTAGGACACAAAATTACACGGCGGATTATCAACAGTTCACTTCGGGCGCCATTGCAGCTGTTCGGCCTGTTGGCCAATGATTCGCCTTTTCACCAGATGTGCTGACAAGCCTGGTTGACTCTGATGACACATTAAAAACACAAGGGATTCATCATAATTTTCATAGAGCTGATAGAGTAAGAATGAACTCACTTGGCCACCTTTTTGAGTATTATTTTTAAAAATAGTGTACTTATACCTGACATTTTGAATTATATTACCTACAAACCCTATGCGGAAATCTGATTTGGACATATACTGTATATAAAATTACAGCTAAAATATATATTAATATACAGTACAGTTATGTCCCAAGTGATGTTTAACAGAGCAAGGAAAGTATATATGATGCAGTTGAAGTTAAAATATTTGCCCTCAAACCCCTGTTGTCCAATATCTTGCCTAATTTGCCTAGTTAACCTAACTAACCAAGTATGATTTAGCAATTTTAATAATGTAGTGAAATCTTTAGTGTACTATAGAAGTCTGTAAATGAGAAAGTTCACTGTTACATTTCCTTGCCCAAGTTGCATATTAATAAAACCGGCCAGCACATGAATAATAGTAGCAAATGATCTCTACATGCGAATATTTCCCATTTTACTCTGAGAATATCTTCTTTTTTTCCCTGTCACAGACCATAATGACTTGTTTGACTGTAAATACAAGCACCTCATAGCAATTACCCATTGATACAAACACACACAAATGAGGCAGACAGTAATAAGTTGACGCTTCAATACAGACGTGGATGCAAACGGACTCCTCCTTTGCTTAAAGTAAACCAAAGCCAGCAAATTATGGAAATCAGCTTCATGAATTTATTTGACTGACACGGTTTGTTTACCTTCGTAAATTAAAGGCCGGCAATCTTTTGAAGCAGTGATGTATATGGAAATCATAGCTGTGTTGTGAAAAGTGTGATTCGTATCTGAAATGGTAAACATGTGGGACATTTGAGAATAATTTAAGCATGTTTAGATAGCCCTGCTTGAATTATATACATATGCATCATTAATTAAGCATATTGCAGCAACTTTGCTTTACATTACATAGTAATATTAATATGTGCAATTACAAAAAGCCCTTTTTTACATATATTCTTAAAATGAGCTTCAGTTATGTCTACTGTTATATTAAAATAAGTGAATAAATACATAAATGAATGTGTTGAAATCTTTAAATACATTTTAAAAAATATAATAATAAATAATAATTATAATTACATGGGTATTATATTTACTACTGTAGTATTTAAAATTTTGTTTTCATTAAATGTTTATCTTATTTGAAAGTTTTGTGAAATTTAAAGTAGTTTATGTTTGTATATTTTACATTTTAGTTATGACTAATCAAATCTAATCATGTATAATATATTTTTTTATATCTATGTATTTGTGAAATTTACAATATTTTGATAAATAATTGTTTAAAAATTTTAAGACAAAAATAATTTAAGGTATATGCATAAAATAATATATGTAAAAAAATGCATAAGACTTCAGACATTTATTAGCTTAATATATTAGTTTTTGTTAATCTTTATTCTTGAATTAATCGTTTGTAAAATTTCTTTTATATTAGTTTTATGTTTAAAGACTTTTAATTGTTTTATTATTATAGCTTTTTTATGCAATATTCCAAAATGCCCATTAAAATAGGTGGATGGAAACATACCCTTTGACAAATTCTCACACACTGTACATTTATTGTATTATTAATGTGAATTGTCCCCATCAAATAAACCTGAAATAAATACTAAAACCGTGTTTTTTGCTCATATTTACCAGGTGTGCCAATATTAGTGTAAGGCACTGTAAAACAAGCACCAACCAAATGCATGTTTTAATCACAGTTCCAAGATGTAGACTCAGAGTTAATGGACAAAAACTAGAGTCGCTACAGGGAAAATTTTACAGCTCAAAGTGTAAAATCGCTCTTTGATTTTATTCGGCACACACCAAGTTTGGGCCAAAAGCTTTGGGGCGAGATTGGAAAACCCACTTCAGCACATTTAAGGAAACAAGTGAGGTGACGTTGCTGTCAAAACCCAGAAAATCCCATTAAATGTGGTTTGTTTTTGTGAGGGAAGTGAGCCAGAGGGAGGAAACTGATAGAGCGATGGAAGAAAGGAAATTGATTTGGTGCTGGTTAAATGTTAGCTGTTTCATCGCATTAGCATGGCTAAAGGGCTTACGAGCAAATACATGCAAATGCACAGACATTTATTGTTGACCAGATTCATTGCTGACTACAGACCAGATGATTACTTGGACTATAAAGACACCTCTCTGTTTCACACAGACTGCTGATTTTTTATTTTTTTTCTGTAACACCAAAGTGATTCTTTGTCTAGTTTTGACGCTTGCTTTTCTTTCCCCTTGATATTGATTCTTTGGCGCCTGTACTGACCAATCACCTGTCATTGACTATGATCCTGGATTTTCTGGATGCTTGTGTTCCCCTGTTTTGACTGCTGCCTGCCTGAGTAATCTGTTTAATAAACTAATAATGTTCCAGCTCTCATAATGGTCATTGCCAATCTGCCGCTGGCTCAAATGATTTCCGGTTCCAAGTCTCTCTCTGTCATTGTTCCTGTCCCTGAAATGCCATCACCTGGGCCACAAGAATGGCCACCACCACCTGAGCTGCCTCCATCATTGCCAGATCCTCCATCACTACCAAAACTGCCAGATCCTCTGTCACTTTCAGAGCTGCCAGATCCCTCTGAATATCTTGGATGGCGAGCGCTAGATCCCTCTGAACCTGCCAATTGGCAGGCGTCAGATCCCTCTGAATTCCCCGAATGGCAGGTGACAGATCCCTCAGAATTTGCTGAATGGCTGGTGCCAGATCCCTTTGAATTCCCCAAATGGCGGGCTCCAGATCCTACGGGAATCTCCTGAATGATGAGTGCCAGATCCCCCCGAATCCTCCAAATAGTGGTGCCAGATACCTTTATATTCCACGAATGGCCAGAGCCACCACCTGAGTCTTACAAATGGACAGAGCCATCACCTGAGTCTCACAAAGAGCCAGAGCCACCAACTAAGTCCCACAAAGGGCAGCCAGAGCCGTGTGACTTTCCAGTGCCGCCAAAGCCATGTAACTTTCCAGTGCCCCCAGCGCTGTGTGATTATCCACTCCCGCCAGAGCTGTCGGAACAACCGCTGTCTCCTGACCACAAGCCACTGGGGTTGACTAAACCTCCAGTGCTTCTTGACCCAGAGCCTTTCGACCTACTGGGGTTATCTGAACTGCTAGTGCTTCCTGAACCACAGCCTTCTGAGCCACTGGGGTTGTCTGAACCGCCAGTGCCTCCTGATCCACTGGGGTTGTCTGACACATCAGTGCCTGCTAAACCAGAGTTCCCAGACATTCTTCAGCTACACACTAGAGGCCCTCCACAGCTCCACATTTCAGGCTCTCCACAGCTCCATGCTCCAGGCTCTTCACAGCTCCACACTTCCACAGCTACACGCTCCAGGCCCTCTTGAAGTTCCATTGCGCAGGTCCTCCACAGCTCCACACTCCAGGTCCTCCACAGTTCTACGCTCCAGGCCCTCCGCAGCTCTGCGTTCCAGGTCCTCCACAACTTCCTGCTCCAGGTCATCTGCAGCTCCACACTTAAGGCCCACTTTCACTGCATAAACCTGGTCTTTCGTCTCTCCCCCTGGTTCACTTCCACTACTCCTCCGTCCTGGACTATATTTGAAGCGTCTGGAATCCACTCCTGGAGGCAGCAAGGCTCTGCACAATCACCAGCAATCTAGCCTATCCAGATTGCTGGAAAACTACACATCCACCACCAAATTAACTACAACAACCATAATGCCTTGCGCAAATCAACACCCAGTACAGCTGGCAATAATCCAGACACTCACTCACGCACACAGCTGAAACTCATGATCAATGATTACCTGGACTATAAGGACACCTCTTATTTCCTCACACACACTGCTGAGTCTTGTTTTTCTGTAACATCACAAAGCATTTCTTTGTCAAGTCTTTCCGTGTTTCGATGCTTGTCTTGTTTAACCATTGATGTTGATTCTTTGCCACCTGTACTGACCAATTGCCTGTTTTTGACTACGATTCTGGATTTTCTGTACGGTTCTGCTTGCCCATTTTGACCGTTGCCTGCATAAGTAATCTGTTTAATAAACTGTTTAATAAGCTGCATGTATATCCTCAACTCCGTTGTCCAGCGTCCCCACCAACAAAGAGTGTAACAACAATCTTAAAAAAATATATACTTCTCAAATCCATAATGATTGTGCACCAGGCTGTGAAAAGGTTCATGCACAATGAGAAATTAGTCAAAAGGTCAAAAAATGTTTGGAATTTTTTAAAAAAGCATTATAATATTCACAGCTACAGATATTGCTACCCAAAAGGAAACCCATTTCTCAAAGATTTTTTTAAACAAAAGTCATCTTAAACCTCCTCAGGGAAAAATACCACTTTTGCCTCCAAGGAGCTCATTAGGGATAAATAATTTTAATTGTTTTATGAAATTGACTGCACACTTTATGCGGTCAATGCATGCATGTAACTGAGCTATAGAGGGAAAAAAATTCTCTCAATTTAATCTCAGTATTTAATCAACCATTGTCATTTTCCTCTCCAGCAGGATAAAAGCAACAATCGGTTTCTCCTCTATCAGTGTGTGCAGGACAGGTGCTTCTTCCAGACGTACATCCAGCACTAAAAACTGCTCTGAATATCAACGAGGAGCTCTTAAAAAGAGTTGTATTTTGGGGCTGAAAGTGTCCTGCTGTTCTGGACAGTGAATCTCAGAGCTGAACTTCCCTCTTCACGCCGCTGAATTAAACATCATAGTCACTGCTTTAGTGCTGTAGATCGCTAAGGGACTACATGCTGAGCACATCAGGTCTTAATAAGCCTCGCAAAGTTCATTCAGCAACAGGACTGTGATGCATTTCATGCAACAAGTGTGAAATGATTGTTTTATTCCGAGCCTAACTATATTTATTTTGTAAAAATGGTCAACAACTTAGAAAGACTCTTGTGCGCAGCAGGGCTGGGTTTATTTGATTGAAAAAAAGTTAAGAAATGTGCAATATTATTTCAATTCATATTGAATTTTTTGTTTGTAATATATTTTAAAATGTAATTTACTGGGTGGTAATTAAACACATCCCTTCCTCTCTGAACCATATTGAGATAAAAAAATGTTAAAAAAGTAAACAACAACAACAAGAAAAAGGAAACAAACCAAACAATAACAAAAAAAAACATACATACATACATACACATATAGAAATAGTAATTAATTAGTAATTGACAGCCAAGTAAGCCATTACTGTTGAATGTAAGATATCACACAATTTATTTTCCTAATACACTCTTAGATGAGTTTGTATCATTTAAAAGCAAGAGAAAAAAAGGAGAACAAAGACAGATACAAACAAGGTTAGATATGCAAGACGGGATATATATAAAGCTATTTTTTAAATACAATAGAAAAGGTTGTCAAGCTGTATAGAAATCCTGTGTTTTGCCATTAATTGTATATCTAATTTTCTCTATTTGAATAAACTGCAACAGGTCATACATCCAATGAAAGTAGTTGGGCTGAGAAGGGTTTTTCCGGTTCAATAGTTTAATTCTTTTAGCAATTATTAAGCAAAAGGCTAAAACATTTGACTGCAAAGATGACAGCAATAAATTTGTAGGATTGAGTCCAAACAGTGCCACTAAAGGACACGGTTCAATTTTTAGAAGAAAAATATCAGAGATTAATTTAAAGATTGATGTCCAAAAAGAGAATAACTCTGGACTACATTTTTTTTTACATATTTTAAAATGTAACGTATTTTATGAGAAGCAAACCCAATAAAAAAAGATTTTTCAGAGTAGAAATGGTCAAGAGAAGGAAGTCTCTTGTGCTAACTAAAGTTGTTTTTTAATAAAAAATGCAGTACAAATTCTGAAAAAATATAAAAATTCATAATGAAATGAATTCTTGCATGAAATATGCAATAATGCATTCATCATAATTCCAAAAATATTTAATTAAATGTTATTTTATGTATTCATTAAAGAATCCTGTCAATATTTAATCATCAGGTCAGCGTCAGAATGACTTGAATGATCATGTGAAGAAATTATCCTGAAAATTCAGCTTTACATTGAAGAAATATATTATATTTTAACACAAAAGCCTAAAACAAACTTATATTTTAAATTGTAAAAAACATTTCACATTTTCACTCCAATTTTGAAACAAACGCATCCTTGGTGAGCAGAAAAACTTTAACAAATTTCCTATGTATTTAGATAATATTTGCTCTAGCAGCTTTGTCCTGTTCACAGTAATGAATGGATTTTTTTTCCGCAGTGTCTCGGCAGCAGCTCTCAGAGTTCCAGACAGGATGAATAATGTGTGTTTGCAGTGTAAAGAAACGTTCATCAAACAGTGTTGGTGTCTTTATCTGAGTCTCTGTGTGTTTCAGAAGCTCCAGGTTACGGATCATACAGAAGTCTTTTTCAAAAGTAAAGTACACTGGTTTTTCTAGTATTAATGTGTGTATGTTGTTGAAGCACCAGCTGCGAGATGAGAAACAGCATCACCTTTGGGAAAAGCACATCTGGAAAAAGCTCATATTTAACGTTTGCTTTTCTCTCTGGACAAGCAGCAATTCTGCCTGCGGCGGCTGAACAAACCTCTGAATAAATATGTGACTTTGCGATTGTGCTTAAAATCAGTCTTGCACATCTCTACTAGAAATGACCGCATCAGAGATTGTAGTACGGCTGAATCTGTGATGTTTTTTTCGTAAAATGTGAACACAATCAGAAATTATTTATTTGATGGCGTGATAAACTGAGGAACATGACAGGATTTATAAAACCAGAAAATATATTGCATACGATTTTTGAAATATGACGTTATGTTATTACAGTCACACTTTACGGTAAGATATTGTGGCCAGACGTGCTGTAGCGTAAAGGCGCTTCCTGGGGACGTAGAGCTGATCTGCGAATCACAGCACAACATGTTAGCTGACCAATCAGAGCCTCTTAAGGGCAGGTTCTCGGAGGAACTAGAAAATATGACAGTCGTATTCATGTTAGCTGAGAAGCGGTATATAATTAAAGTAAGATACATGAAAAAATAGCGTGATTTTTTACATATGAACCATGAGCACACATTGCTTCACATCTTATAAACACAACCAAGCCTTAAAAATACACTCTGTACCACCCCTTTAACAAAATGCCTTAAACTAATCAATCAAATTGAAACTTATTCTGAATCTTTAATATGTGATCTTGGACCACAAAACTAATCTAACTTTACATGAGTATACTATATAATATGCCAAAAGTTAAAGTTACATTGTTAAAATGACATAGTTATGGATTTTTCTAACACGGCAAAATTGTAAAAATGTTAAAGTATATATCATGTTGCATGTGGACATCTAGTATATTTCATACTGTAAATTTTTCAAAACTTAATGTTTAATTAGGAATATGCATCATACGCGTTATTTGGCCAACGTTAAAGGTGATTTTTTAAACATTTATGTTTTATTGAGCCCCACATTCCAGATGTTACCATATTTTGTGTCACATAAAATGTCAAGAGCACATCTATATATCTGTGTGTCTATATCCAGAGTAATATTATGCAGTTACCATGGTTATCAGGAATATCAATTATGAATCACACAAGCATGTCTGTATGTGAAATAATAATGCTGTTTTGAAGGAGGTGGTCTGTACTTGTCTCTCAGGTTCATGTTTACTGCACATATACTAAGGATGAATCTGACAAAATTATTGGAAAATCAAAAGGATATAATAAATTATGCATTAAAAATATAAGAAATATCTAGTTACATTTTATATTGATCTATTTACACATAACCAAGCATATACTAGCAGAACATTTTGCAATCTTTTGATGATCTAATAATTAAAAGGAAAACTCAGCATTGAATAACATTAGGTTACATTAAGAAAATGTTGGTGACACTTTATTTTGATGGTCCATTTGAGTATTAGTAGACTGTCTGCTTAATATCTGCTCATCCTGCTCCTACAAGACATTTAACTGACTATAAGACACTTTGCAAGTACATGTCAATTTACACTAACCCCAACCCCAACCTAACAATCTACTTATAATCTAATGAGAATTAGTTGGCATGTACATGCAGCTTAACAAACTCAACAAACACACCATCAAAATAAAGTGACCAAAATATTTTAATAGTAAATCATGCCTTGATGAGTTTCCAAAACGAGCTTTAAAGTTATAATTAGTCATAGATATTAAAAAGTTATATTTAATTGAAGCAAATACATTTTATTGCTGTAGTGCTAGGTAGAAAATAAGAGTGTGTAAATGTACTTTCCTATATCTCCATACAAACAAAATACACATACATCCATGCATATATTTTTTTTTTCAATATGATACTGCATATTAGGAAAGGTAATTTTTTCTGTTTGATCTAAGATCTATATTTCATTCATATTTAGATTAATGTGCATTTGTGAATAAAAAACTATACTTGTTTGTGTGTTTATGTGTATATTATATATGAATTTCTAGCTATAATATGATCCTGATAAAGAATAAAGTGGTCATTTGCATATGACAATGATAAAAATCATGTCATTGTCTTTGAGTGATTTGGTCTCTATCACAGTGTTCATAAGAGCTGAATTCAATGAAACACTAAATGAATGTCCTCAAAATTAATCTGCAGATCAGCAAATGTCTTTCAGATGTTGAGGAGATTCTGCTCTCCGTTTGCTCTCATTAAAACACTGTGTTTCATTCTTGCTTGAGCGGCTCAGGAAATTACTTTTGGGATGAAAATAAAGTAATTACACTTTTTCTGTCCGCAGTGGCAAGAATTCAGATGTGTATGCAGCTCAAATCTGATGCATTGCTGTCCTGTTTCTGCAATGCTCTTTATTAATAAACATGGAAAAAGTTTATTTCTGTATAGATTCACAGTGACCAAAACTGATGAAGCATGTACGCTCATACAAATAGTGTCAGATTATATAGCAAACAGAATTTATTGCATAAATTAAAATAACAATATTTTAATTTACTATTTTACAATTATTTTAGTATATTAAATTCATTTTAATATTTTAATTGTAAAATATTAAATAAGTTACATTTAATAATTTAAATAAAAACATTTTTATTTGCAAATTTGAATAATTCTTATTAAATGTATCATATTTTTATTATATGTAATTTTAAAATATGTCATTAATGATCATTACTAGCAACTAGCATAATAACTCTTTATATCTCATTTTACTTCCATAATATGTGGGATGTCTGAGTTAAACAGACATTCAGTGATCAAAAATGAGTACAGAAAGTAAACAAAGTTAATTTTGAGTGCCTAAACAAGCCCTGGGATAAAAACTTAAATAAAGAAATGATCAGATGAGAAATATCTCAGCGTGTCCAACCAGCTGTTAGCATTAGGCTGTAAGACTCCATACATAATAGCACATTTCCCCTTATCTTTTCCTCTGTTTGTCAGTGTGTCATCTGTGTTTCTGAATGAGTTGAGAGCAGATGCGTAACACCGGAGACAAATGATGGATTTATAACAGCGCAACATTTGCTTCTTATTTCCATCAATGTCGGCCTGAGGTTGTACATTAGCCTGTTAGCGACTGAGTTTAAGCGAGGTGAATTCAGCAACGCAATATGCCGATTAGCTTCATTATCTGGCCTGTTTGCAATTAAGCTACAAACGAGAGTTACAGGGCTTTGATCATGAACACATGTCTTAGAGCTTCAGGACCGACCTACAGGAACTGGCACTGAAACACATTTCACTTGATTTATTGGGAAGAAAAGAAGCACATTTGTAGTTCAAACGAAAAATTGGTGATTTGTTTAGGCTCTTTCACTCATTTAAAAAAAAAATCTTTTACTCCACTGTCTCTCACTAGAACTGAAATACTAAAAATATGGTTATATTTATAATATTAAGAGTAATTATATGCTATCATGTATTTAATAAATGTTTATTTTATAATAATAATTGTAAATTAAGGCTGGGCGATTTGGCCTAAAATTAAAATCTTGATTAACTGAATATTTTAACTTGATTACGATTAATTAATGATTATTTTACGCTACCAAACTGACCAATCACAAAGCTTGCGCTACACGTCTTCGCAATGTGTAGTTACATTTTTTGAGAGGTGCTTGGCTATGCGACCGCGCAAAGACTGAGCTGGACCATACGTGTGCTCTCGATATAAATCAGTATAAATCAGCCTTAAAAGCGGGGTCACATGACTCCACACAGAGTAGGGAAAATAATTGATAAAATCAACCTGGGAAAATTAGATCGATTACAATTTTCGATTTTAATTTTTCGAATAATTTCCCAGCCCTATTGAAAATGTTATCATATTTACAGTGCTTACTGTCTATTTAAATTTTAGATAAATTGCATTAATGTAAATTGCTAATTTACTACTATTGTTTAGTACAGCAACAAAACTATGCTAGTTAATATCTATATGCATTATGTGAATATATAAAATATTAAAAACAATAAATATATATAATTTAAGTGTTAATACATTATCAGCTATGAATTGTACATTTGTAAATGCTTTTAAAAATTATTTTAATTAAAACTAATTAAAAGTTCTAATTATATTTATGCAGTATGATTTATTATGTAATATATATAACTTATATTTTATGAACTATGATTATACTTTAATATTAATAAACAATACACTTTAATAATACATTCAAATTTTTAGGAGAATTTCAGCACACCAATTCCACATCTTTTTATTCAAGATAAAAAAGCTGCATTTTTTCACTGCTTTTCAATAATTTAACAAAAGAAAGAATATTATTATTTAATCTTTTTGATCTGCATTCTTCAAATTGATGACACAAATCCAAAATGTTTAGATTGATTCATAAAAACCAACCATGCTTATTTTTTTTACATTAGATTTGCTTTTAAAACATCAGCAAACACTCTTAGCATTATGGTGGTGAGTTTTGCCTGCAAGCTCAAAGTAATGTTTACAAAATAGAAAAATGTACTTTGACCAAACAGTAAGTCTCCTATTAGGACATTAATTAATCAACAGAATTAATTTCTCATAAAATGCATTAGTTTGGTATCCATTTAATACTGGAAATATGCATGGCCATATGAATTATGAATGATGCTAATGCATGTCTTTGTGTTTGGAGCACTCTGTCTCCATATCTGTATGATCTATAGTACATCAGAGGGACGAAGTGCACTCGGGGGAGTTTGTTTAGCGCTTTCAGATGTGACTGTCGCTAAAAACGGCTCTTTGAAGCCTTTAGTTTACTGCTGACCCAAGAACAACACACTTCGGAAGTCTGCAAGTGAGCTCTGAGCTTCTCTGCTTCTGCCATTTCTGAGTTAATGTTTCACAATTCTGATTTTAAGTAAAGATATTTTCAAGATGATATCAAAAATTTTTATTCTAAATTTACATTAATCAATTCTTAGCGTACATCTTACAACTTCCAAATTTACATTGTGCAATAGCTAAATTTACATATCACAATTTTCAGGTTTACGTCTGGTAATTTCCAAGTTTTAATCTCGCAATTCTGACTTTAACTTTCATTATTTACAAATTCACATCTCACAACACTCTCAAATCACTACATTTTGCTTTTCTGACTCTATATCTTGCAATTATCAAGCCTAAATTGCACAAAATTAAGTTTACAACTCACAATTCTGATTTTAAAGCTTGTCATTTCCAAATTCACATCTAAAATCTTACTTTACATCTCACAATTTTTAAGTATACATTTTTGACTCCATTTTTGGAGTTTAAATCTTTATGTCTCGCAATTGTCAAAAAAAAATTCAGCTGCAATTGCTTTTTTTGTGATAGCAAAAACTTTTGCAGAATAAACTAAGTATAAAAAAGTGATGGCCTATTCTTTGTCTTCACAAGAGCTTTAAACTTTATTAATGAGTTTTCCAGAGGTGTTGCATAGCCGACAGTCTCAAACTCAGACCAAATGAAGTGTGAGTGACCACCATGTTTCCAGATGTGTCCCCATCCCATCTCTTTCCTCTCCTGATAGCCCAAACCTTCAAGCCACAGCTTTTCAACAACACATTAAAGTTCAACAGCCATGCTTTGAACATGCACTCTCTTTTAGACTATAAGAATATAGTTTAATGGAGAAAACGTGAGACTTAAAAGCAGATGCATTAGTGAAACCATGTCTGCAAGGCTCTGTGCCCATTTGTTTGCACATTAATGTGATATCCGAAAAAATTAGTGCATTACCTTTTATTGCTCTGGGTTTAATATGCACCAGCTGCTTTGTAAGAAATTCTTATTAAGAGAAACAGGATTAATGATAATCTTTATCTGTGCGCCGCCAGGGATTTTCAATATTATCTTTCTGCTAAACAAAAGAGACAGATTATGAAAGCTCAGACCAAGATGTGTTATGAGACATGACAAAGTGGCTCTGACAAATGTCTGTTTCCATCTAAGGTTTGATGCAGATGTGTTTTTGAAGTGCTCTTCGTCGCCCCTGACCTTTAACCCTCTCAGAATCCGATTTCATGTTTAGCTGGTCAGTTCATTGATACAGAAAAAAATAACTTACTAGACCTAATGGTTGAAATATATAGATGAAAACATATGTATATTTAGATAGATAGATAGATAGATAGATAGATAGATAGATAGATAGATAGATAGATAGATAGATAGATAGATAGATAGATAGATAGATAGATAGATAGATAGATAGATAGATAGATAGATAGATAGATAGATAGATAGATAGATAGATAGATAGATAGGTAGGTAGATAGATAGATCGAACGAGTCTGGCCATAGCATTTAGACGTGGTTGTGCATAAAAATCTGAGTACATCAGCAGTTTCTCAAATAAATAGAACAGCCCGTCTTGCACCAACACCCACGCTACATTCAAAGTCACTTAAATCAACTTTCTTCCCTGTTCTGATGCTATGACCATGTCTACATATATAACTACGTTTCATTAATATTTAGATTAATGTACATTTGTTAATAAAAGGCTATGCTTGTCATTATTTAACTATTGTGGTCAAATCAACAGCATAGCTGCAATCTAAACAACTACATTCACGCTTAAAAAGTCAGTAATAACATGTTAATTGGTCAGCTTTTTGAATAGATTCAATGAATCAGTTTTAAAACAGATTCACATTTGCATGAATTAATTTGCATAAATTATGAACAAACCAGCTATAAAACCAAATTTTACAACACTACAGTGGTTGTGGTTATTATTTGAATTGATTAGATTATTTTGAAGATAAATTCTAAAGACTATAGATTTCCCCAAGAAGACAACTGCATAATTTGGCCAAAAATTGCACCATTTACCGAACATTCCGTTTTGTCACACAACCTGTGTTCATCCTTCCTCTCACTGATCAACTCAGTGACCTGAAACCGGTAAACATCTATGTGCACACATGCATTTATACATACGTGCACATTTTGTTAAGTCCAATAGATGCCATGCACCATAAACACTGAGATGATGGTGTATCATTCCCACAATGCCTCCTATAACCCTCATCGGAGCGAGGAAAGAGTGGAGAGATGGATGCTCCTCTGAATGTGTCCTGACAGGATGGGCCACGGCTGATTTGGTATTCAGAGGGTCTCTCACCTTGAGGGGCAAGGTATTTGCTCTCACGGGCCAAACGTACAGCATCTCCAAACATCCAGACAGGTGCTGCGTGGTCCTGAATATAACAGTACTCCTTATGAAAAGCCTATCATATTTCCTACAATGGTAATTAATGTGGAATGTTCGCTTTTCCAGCACAAATTAGCAGTCAGTGCTGATTTGCGTTATGACAGGAGTGCAAGTGATGGGTTTTCCTGATATTGCAGTCCAATATATTGGCTTTAACCTTTAAACCTTCATAAAAATGGCCCTAAAGTATCTTAATCAAGTCCCTAAAGAACGAACACTAAAATTATTGGTATAAATGGACCCTTGGGGAGTTACATTTACTGGAAATAAGTTGTTATAATCTTTGAATCAAATCATATTTTCTTGAATATTTGCCAACGTGAATAGAACAGGATACTTAAATACTGAGAATAAAACAAAAAGTTGGCTTTCAATTAATCAGTACAACATACTAAAAAACTCAAATCTTTTAAATGAATCAATCAATAGCAAACCTTTGTCAGAAAACTGAGGTGTTAAGGAATCATTCTAAAATATTAACATATTTTCTAATGGCGTGTTAAAAAGACTCTCTGAATTAATCAGTACAAAAGATTTAAATAACTGACTCAGGAGCTCTGTGGGTATTTGATAACTGTTAAAAAGACAGAACAGTTGAGTGGAACTAAACCAGAATTATTTCATTCCAAAGCACCAGTCCTGCCTCCCAAAACTGACCCATTGGCATGTCTAAATGAGAAAGAACTCATGTTTATTACATGAGTTTGTCGTCTTCAGATGCCCTGCAGACAGGCTTTGCTAGGTGTTGTTGGGCTGCGCCTCTGGTGTCTCTAATCTCTGTGATTAAAGTTGACTTAGATCATTGCCTTCAGTCCTGCATGGCTGCAACGCATAATCATCTGTTTTCATCTTTTGGCGACAGGCATGGCATGACCATCAAGAGGTTCAGTCAGCAGGACTCCTGCTTTCTTCAGTATGAGATGCATTAGCATTCAGATCAATGATAGCTGTGGATGTTGGCTGCCACAGTGAACAACCCTGGTAAGAGATGCTTCAATTGGCTAGGATTGAAAATTTTAATCCAACATGAACTGGGCAGATCTACAGGTTGTTCAATAGGACTAAATAGTCTGATTAACATTTTGCATTAAAACAATAATTGGATAGTAATTTTAACCAAATATTCCCAGCAAGTTCTACTAAATAGCCCTATCTATTTGCCCAAAGTTTAGAACTTTAAACAACAAATATGCCAACGTCTAAATATAAAAGCCTATTAAAAATCAATATCTAATATAATTGCCATTGCTAAGGTGTTTTCCATGCATTGCTATGAGGTTTCAGTTGCTACATTGGTACTGGTATTTTCTGTAATGCTATGGGGATTGCTAAGTTGCTCCTAGTGTTTTAGTGTATCATTTATTCACCACTGTCCATTCCCTTTAGACCCAGCAAACCCATTCACTCTCATCTGATTTCTTATCTCTGCCACCATGAAACAGACCACAAAAACATTACAAGCCTCACCATATTCAACTGCATAATCACTTACTGCCCAGGTTCCAAGAATGGCAAATCAGATGCTCTCTCCAGAATGTATTCTCCAGACAATCCTAGTAAGCCTAAATCCAATGGAACCTAGGTGATAATATCCCTGTTTCCACTCTACAAGAGCATGCATCGACAAAACGCCTATAAGGAAATCCCTAATGCACCATTAGCTTGTTGTCAAGTTCACGAGATTCCGGTATCTTTTGTTACTCCAAAGCCAGTTTTAGTAACCCAGTATGACCCCAGGCATCAGGTCACTGTAGACCCCAGAGGACACCACAGTAGTTCACTCTATGCCATGTCAAAAACACCTTAACATTTGCCTCAGGTAACCTAGTTCCACTTCCCATGTTCTCCAAAATTGTGGTCTCTTAAAGAAGGTTGTGACAGACTGGGGCAGACAGTTCTATTATATGTATGGCAAGCTTTCTTCAAACTCCTAGGCATATCTGTTAACTTCTATTCTGTTTATCACCACAGGCAAATCATCAGAGTGAAGATCCAGGAATGCTGACAGTAACTCTAGTCATACTGCCATGACCACCAAAACATCTGGATCAGTTTCCACCTGAGGGCTAAGTATGCACAAAACTGTCTAAGAGGCCACCTGCAAACATACCACCTGTTTAACACCAGACCTTACTTGGTTACCAGCCATCACTGTTCCCCTGGATGGAGGAACCCTCCAACATTCCAGCTGTTGATCATTGGTTCAGAAAAAGCAGTGTGCGTGAGTGTGGGACTCAGCTCATACCCATTTAAAGAGAGCAGTGGGAAGAACTAAGAGGTTAGTAGATCCCTGAAGATCTGACACTCTAGAGTCCCTGAGCTGAGATGGATTCCCCTCATCATGAAGTGCTGAACAAATTCTTTGTCTTTGTGGTAAAGTAGATCCTGGATTTGTGATGCCAGGGCTCATCTGCAATATCTAAATTGATTGGGAAAGGGGTGGCATGGTGCCTCAGTGGTTAGCACTGTCACTAGTTTGAGCTGCTGGGCCAAAAGGCATATCTTTATGGAGTTTCCACATTCTTTCCGTGTTTGCGTGGGTTTCCTTCAGGTGCTCTGGTTTCCCCCACAGTCCAAAGGTGTGCTAATGGTGAATTGGGTAAAACTAAACTGTCTGTAGTGAATGAGTGTGAGTGCGAATGAAAGAGTGTATGGTTTTATGCCAGTGATAATGGCATATTACTGGCATCCGCCACAGGGGGAGGGGGTAATGTCAGGCATTTACCACAGTTTATTTCCTCACGTGAGACATGGATGGCCCAATTTTTAATTTTATGGTTTTTGCTTAAGCATGTTACTAAGCAGTTGATGAGTTAATAAAACTAGTATTATTAGCAACCACACTTCCTTTCCATGAATTCCACTTGATTTTAGATGTTTTCCCCTTTTAAGTACAAGATTTAGTATTCATTTTACTCTACTGAAACGCTGAAAAGAAAATAATTCAGTTCTAAATGGTGTGCTACCCTGGTGTTTAAAGGCATCTGTCATGCCACTAGGATTGACTCTTTAGGATCTCAAATGATGCTCCTCTGCAGCTTTTCACCTGGAGTGATGTGAAGTAAAAATCAAACAGTGATTCTGAAGGAAGTACAGACAGCCAGTGGTGGTTTGATACGTGTCAGTGTGTCGACCCAAAGCACAGCTGGTGATGAAGTGCACGGCTATAATGCAGCTCTAGGCTAAAAATAGGATGAGCGTTTCACTTCTACATGCACTACATATGTGCAGTCTCCCCATGGTATGATGAGAATGAGGTCAGGAATGAAATAATGGAGACACCATCTTTAAGAGTCACTCATTCACCCGAGACACCTTAGTCAATGAGATGCCAAGACAAAACAGATCAAACGCGCGGACTGTTATGTCCCACTGGAGCATGACCCAGGATTTACAATACAACAAGCATTTTCATTTTGAGTGTGTTGCTATGCAGTTGATGATGTGTCCTATGGGGTTGCTAAGTTGTTCTGAGTCTTTTAAGTGAATTTCGATGTAGTTGCTATGGTGTTGTAAGTGAATAAAATTTTGTAGTGTGATGCTATGGTGTTCTGATTATGCTCTGGTACTATGGTGTTATAGTTATAGGTTTCTTTGAGTTTTCAATACATTTGCAAAATGCATTAGGTAACATTTTCTAGGTGATTTTGTTATTTTAGTGTGTTGCTATGCAGGATATTAGCTTAAACACAATCACATTTCAGTGGAAAATGAGGCAATATTCCCAATGCAAGCAGCATCATTTATGGTTTAATATGCATCCAGTACTTGTGGTCAATCAAACTCCATTTTAACATTCTGAGCACCTCAGCCAATTCACAACTTCAGATTTCAGATTTTTCTCCTCATCAGACAGCTTGATCCTAGATTGCTAAAGCTAAAATGGCCAATATAAGCAGCTTAAATGGCTTTCTCACTTTATCTCAACAAACAAAATGAATGATGATGATTGGATCTACAGCATCTCAGTGGGCGGGACTTGTATCTATCAGAGAGACAAGTGTCAGGGGAAATACATTCCATGCTCATCACCTTAACTGCAACAATATACTCTAATTTAGAGAAGAAAATGAAGTAATCTCTGTGTTTCTCCTTGACTTTGTGCAATTTTAAGAGGCACAACTGCACTTGCAGAGACTGCAAGGATGCGATGCAGTTGCCAAGGCAACCTCACCAGGCAGCCGAGTGTGAGGAAAAAAGTGAAGGGGACAGACTTTACTCTTACATGGGAACACAAATATTCTGTTGAAGGTTATTTGAAGACAGCACCTCACTTCAAGCATCGATATTATACTATTACCACTCGTTATTTACATCAGACCAAGTAGATTTTTGACGAGAATGTTTGCTGGATTCTCTGGTTTTTCTCAATATGTTGCTATACTGTTACTAAGATGTTTTGGGTAGGTTTTATGGTGTTCCTGTGTGGTTGCTAGGGTGCTGTTTTGTAGACTGTACTATGCTAAGATTGGCTTATAGTTTATTGATATGCAGTTGCTAAGTTAGTTTGGGTTGTTTTTCATTGTGTTGCAGTGCAGTTACTAAGGTGTCGTGGGTGGCATTTACTTTGTGAAGTTTATTTATAAACAAATTTTGAGAGGATCACGTGCTTATGATTGTTCACAGCTGTTCCAACTTTAGCTAACTCAACTCAATATCTTCGTCTTGGGCTCGAGGGCTCTCTCCCGGGACAGCACGCCAAACTAGCTTTATTATCAATCAAAGTTGCTCAGTGATTGCTGTAGTTGTGTTGTGTTTTGTAGTTTGATTCTGTTAAGGTTGTCTTATAGTTAATTGTTAAGTAGCTGCAAAGTTGTTTATGATATGTTGCAGTTGCTATGTTGTCTTATGTTTTTTCAGTGTTTGCAGTTGCTATCATCCTGTAATTGGGTTTTTAGTTCATTGATTTGTAATTGTTGAAATAGCCTGATTGCTTTTCATTGTGTTGCAATGCAGTTAGTATGGTGTTTTGGGTGGCTTTTACTGTGTTGCTGAGTGGTTGCTTGAGTGTTGTGTTTTGTAGCTTGTGTCTATGCTATGAATGGCTTGTAATTTATTGATTTAGTTTGGATTTTTGCGTCGCTATGCAGTTGCTAGGATGTCTGGTGGATTTTAGTGTTTATATGGAGTTGCAATCATGCTGTACTTGGTTTTTAGTGCACTGATAAGTGGTTGCTAAGTTAGCCTGGTTGGCTTCATTGTGTTGCTGTTCAGATACCAGGATGTTTCTGGTGGCTTATACTGTGTGGTTGTTAGGGTACTTACCTTGCAATGCAGTTAATTGAGTGTTGTGGGCTGGTTTCTACTATGTTGCTCTGTAATTGCTAAGGTGTTGTGTTTTGTAGCTTGTTTCTATGCTAAGATTGGCTTATAGTTTATTGATACATGGCTGCTAAGTTAGTTTGGTTGTTTTTAGTGTGTTGCAATGCAGTTACTAAAGTGTTGTGGGTGGCTTTTGCTGTGTTGCTCAGTGATTGCTAGGGTGTTGTGTTTTGTAGCTTGTCTTATTGTGTTGCCATGGTTCATAAGGTATTCTCAATGTTTTTATTGTGCTGCTCTGTAATTGCAAAGGTGTTGTGCTTTGTAGCTTGTTTCTATGGTAAGACTGGCTTACAGATCAATGATATGTGGCTGCTAAGTTAATTTGATTGTGTTTTTTTATGTGTGTGTTGCTATGCAGTTGCTGGGATGTCTGGTGAACTTCAGCATGTTTTTATACAGTTGCAATCATGCTGTACTTAGTTTTTAGGGTACTGATATGTGGTTGCTAAGTTAGACTTGTTGGTTTCATTGTGTAGCTGTTTATATACCAAGATGTTTTAGGTGGCTTTTACTGTGTTGCTATGAAGTTGTTTGGGAGTTGTGTTTTGTGGCTTAACTCTGTTAATCTGATTGGCTTATAGTTTATTGATATGTAGCTGTAAAGTTAGTTAGGTTGTTTTTAATATGTTGTGTTGCAATTGTTACAGTGTCTGGTGTTTTTTCAGTTTGTACTCATTGTGTTGCTATTCAGATAGCAGGATGTTTCGGGTGGCTTTTGTTGCATTACTGTGTGGTTGCTGGGGTACTTACCTTGCAGGTACTAGAGTGTTGTGGGTTGGTTTTTACTGTGTTGCTATTGTGTTGTGTTTTGTAGATTTTTCTATTGTGTTGCTATGTGATTCATAAGGTATATCAGGTGCTTTACTGTGTTGTCTGTAATTGCTAAGGTGTTGTGTTTTGTAGCTTGTTTCTATGCTAAGACTAACTTATAGTTTATTTATATATGGCTGCTAAGTAAGTTAGGTTGTTTTTAGTGTGTTGCAATGCAGTTACTAAAGTATTGTGCGTGGCTTTTACTGTGTTGCTTAGTGATTGCTAGGGTGTTGCAGTTGCCAGGATGTGTGGCGGATTTCAGTGTGTTTATATGCAGTTGCAAGCATACTGTTCTTATAGTTTGGTTTTTAGTGTACTGATATGTGAGTATGAACACTGAGGTGTTGTGTTTTGTAGCTTTTTATTGTGTTGCCATGTGATTTATAAGGTAAATTAGGTGTTTAATTGTGCTGCTGTGTAATTTCTGGAGTGTTGCGTTTTGTAGATTGTTTCTATGCTAAGACTGGCTTATAGTTCATTGATATATGGCTGCTGAGTTAGTTTGGTTGATTTTAGTATGTTGCTACAAAGTTGCTAGAATACCAGGATGTTTCGGGTGGCTTTTACTGTGTTACTGTGTGGTTGCTAGGGAACTTACCTTGCAAGGGTGTTGTGTTGGTGTTGTGTTTTGTAGCTTGTTTTTTATGCTAAGTCTGGCTCATAGTTTACTGATACATGGCTGCTAACCAAGTTTGTTTTTTTGTAGCATGCTGCTACACAGTTGCTGGATGTCTGTTGGATTTCAGTGTGCTTCTATGGAGTTGCAATCATGCTGTACTTGGTTTTTAGTGTACTGATATGTGGTTGCTAAGTTTGCCTGGTTGGCTTCATTGTGTTGCTGTTCAGATAGCAGGATGTTTCGGGTGGCTTTTATTGCATTACTGTGTGGTTGCTGGGGAACTTACCTTGCAGGTACTAGAGTGTTGTGGGTTGGTTTTTACTGTGTTGCTATTGTGTTGTGTTTTGTAGATTTTTCGATTGTGTTGCTATGTGATTCATAAGGTATATCAGGTGCTTTACTGTGTTGTCTGTAATTGCTAAGGTGTTGTGTTTTGTAGCTTGTTTCTATGCTAAGACTAACTTATAGTTTATTTATATATGGCTGCTGAGTAAGTTAGGTTGTTTTTAGTGTGTTGCAATGCAGTTACTAAAGTATTGTGCGTGGCTTTTACTGTGTTGCTCAGTGATTGCCAGGGTGTTGCAGTTGCCAGGATGTCTAGCGGATTTCAGTGTGTTTCTATGCAGTTGCAAGCATGCTGTTCTTATAGTTTGGTTTTTAGTGTACTGATATGTGGTTGCTAAGTGAGCCTGGTTGGTTTCATTGTGTTGCTGTTAAGATACCAGGATGTTTTGGGTGGCTTTTACTGTTCTGCTGTGTGGTTGCTGGGGGTTTGTGTTTTGCAGATTGCTTCTTTGCTAAAATGTGTGTATATTTTATTGATATGTAGCTGCTAAGTTAGTTTGGTTGGCTTTTATTGTGTTGCAATTCAGTTACTAAGGTGTTGTGTGGTTTCTACTGTGTTGCAGTTGTTAGTGTCTGGTGTTTTTTCAATGTGTTTCTCTGCAGTTGTTATGCTGTTCTTGTGTTTTTCGTGCAATGATTTGTGGTGAGGCTAGTCTGTTTCATTTCATGGTGTTGCGATGCAGGTACTAGTGTTGTGGGTGGCTTTTATTGTGTTGCTAGGTAGTTGTTAGGGTGTTGTGTTTTGTAGCTTTTTATTGTAATGCTATGTCATTTATAAGGTTAATTAGGTGTTTAATTGGGCTGCTGTGTAATTTCTGGAGTGTTGCGTTTTGTAGATTGTTTCTATGCTACGACTGGCTTATAGTTCATTGATATATGGCTGCTGAGTTAGTTTGGTTGATTTTAGTATGTTGCTACACAGTTGCTAGAAAACCAGGATGCTTCGGGTGGCTTTTACTGTGTTACTGTGTGGTTGCTAGGGAACTTACCTTGCAAGGGTGTTGTGTTGGTGTTGTGTTTTGTAGCTTGTTTCTATGCTAAGTCTGGCTCATAGTTTACTGATACATGGCTGCTAACCAAGTTTGTTTTTTTTGTAGCATGCTGCTACACAGTTGCTGGATGTCTGTTGGATTTCAGTGTGCTTTTATGGAGTTGCAATCATGCTGTACTTAGATTTTAGTGTACTGATATGTGGTTGCTAAGTTTGCCTGGTTGGCTTCATTGTGTTGCTATTCAGATAGCAGGATGTTTCGGGTGGCTTTTATTGCATTACTGTGTGGTTGCTAGGTTACTTACCTTGCAGGTACTAGAGTGTTGTGGGTTGGTTTTTACTGTGTTGCTAGTGGTTTGTGTTTTGCAGATTGTTTCTATGCCAAGATTGGCTTATAGGTTATTGATATGCACCTGCTGAGTTAGTTTGGTTGATTTCCATTGTGTTGCAATGCAGTTACTAAGTTGTTGTGTGTGGTTTTAACTGTGTTGCTCAGTGATTGCTAGGGTGTTGTGTTTTGTGGCTTAATTCTGTTAATTAATCTGATTGGCTTATAGTTTATTGATTAATAGCTGTAAAGTTAGTTTGGTTGTTTTTAATGTTGTGTTGCAGTTGTTAGTGTCTGGTGTTTTTTCAGTTTGTTCCTATGCAGTTGTTATCATGCTGTACATGTGTTTTTAGTGCAATGATTTGTGGTCTGTTTGTTTTTATTGTGCTGCAATGCAGGTACAAGAATGTTGTGGCTGTGTTGCTGTGTAGTTGCTAGGGTGTTATGTTTTGTAGCTTTCTATTGTGTTGCTATGTGATTCATAAGGTATTTATTTGATGTTTTTATTGTGTTGCTTTGTAACTGCCATGGTGTTGTGTTTTGAAGCTTGTTTCTATGCAAAGACCGGCTTATAGTTTATTGATATGTGGCTGCTAAGTTAGTTTGGTTGTTTTTAGTATGTTGCTACACAGTTGCTGGATGTCTGGTGGATTTCGGGTCCTCTGCAGATCCATGCTCCGGATCCTTCGCAGCCCCACACTCTGGGTCCTCTGCAGTTCCACACTCCGCGTTGTCTGCAGCTCCACACTCTGGGTTTTTCGCAGATCCACACTACGGGTCCTCCAAAGCCCCACACTCCATTTTCTCCGCAGCCCCATGCTTCAGGTCCTCAGCAGCTCTACGTTCTGGCTCTTCTGCAGCTCCATGCTCCAGGTCCTTCACAGCCCCATGCTCCGGGTCCTCCACACTCCTCACAGCCACACACACCAAATACTCTGCAGCCCCACTCTCCAGGTCCTTTGCAGCTCCACACTATGGGTCCTCTGCAGCTCCACACTCCAGGTCTTTCACGGCCCATGCAGATCCACGCTCCGGGTCATCTGCAGCCCCATGCACCAGGACCTCCACAGCTCCATGCTCTGGCTTTCCGCAGCTCCACGCATATTGTCTTCCGCAGCTCCAGGCTCCAGGTCCTCCACAGGCCCATGCTCCGGGTCCTCCACAGCCCAAGCAGCCACACACACCAAATCCTCTGCAGCCCCACTATCTAGATCCTTTGCAGCTCCACACTATGGGTCCTCTGCAGTCCCATGCACCAGGTCCTCCGCAGCTGCATGCTCTGGGCCTTCCGCAGCTCCATGCTCCAAGTCCTCTGCAGATCTACACTACAGGTCCTATGTAGCTCGACACTCCGGTTCCTCCGCAGCTTCATGCTGTAGGTCCTCTGCATCTCCACGGTCTGGTTGCTCTGCACTATCGGGCCATCCATAGCTCCACACAACAGGTCTTTCATATTGCACTGATATGTGGGTTCTAAGTTAGCCTGGTTGGTTTCATTGTGTTGCTGTTAAGATACCACAATGTTTTGGGTGGCTTTTACTGTGTTGCTGTGTGGTTTCCAGGGTTTTGTGTTCTGAAGATTGTTTCAATGCTAAGATTGGCTTATAATTTATTGATATGTAGCTGCTAAGTTAGTTTGGTTTGTTTTCATGGTGTTGCAATGCAGTTATAAAGGTGTTGTGTGTGGTTTTTACTGTGCTGCTCAGTGATTGCTTGGGTGTTGTGTTTTGTGGCTTAATTCTGTTAAGATTAGCTTAAAGTTTATTGATATGTAGCTGCAAAGTTGGTTTGTTTTTAATATGTTGTGTTGCAATTGTTACAGTGTCTGGTGTTTTTTCAGTGTGTTTCTCTGCAGTTGTTATCCTTCTGTACTTGTATTTTTAGTGCGATGATTTGTGGTTAAGCTAGTCTGGTTGATTTCATTGTGTTGCAATACAGGGACTGGAGTGTTGTGGGTGGCTTTTACTGTGTTGCAATGTAGTTGCAACGGTGTTGTGTTTTGTAGCTTTTTTATTGTGTTGCTTCGTAATTTGTAAGGTATATAAGGTGTTTTACAGTGTTGCTCTGTAATTGTTACAATGTAGTGTTTTGTAAATTGTTTCTATGATAAGATTTTTGTGATGCAATGCCGTTACTAAAGTGTTGTGGGCGGCTTTTATTGTTGCTCAGTGATTGTAAGGGTGTTGTGTAGCTTGTTTCTATGCTAAGACTGGTGTACAGTTCATTGATATGTGGCTGCTAAGTTACTGTAGTTTGGTTGTTTTTTTGTTGTTGCTATGCAGTTGCTAGGATGTCTAATGGATTTAGTGAGTTTCTAAGAGTGCACCTATGCTGCACCTGGTTTTTAGTGCACTGATATGAGGTTGCTAAGTTAGCCTGGCTGGTTTCATTATTGCTGTTTAAATGCCAAGATATTTGGGGTGGCTTTTACTGTGCAGCTGTGTGGTTACTAGGGGTTTGTAGATATTTTCTATGCTAAGATTGGCTTGTAGTTAACTAATATGCAGCTGCTGAGTAAGTTTGGTTGGTTTTCATTGTGTTGTAATGCAGTTATCAATGTGTTGTGAGTGGCTTTTACTGTGTCGCTCAGTGATTGCTTGGGTGTTGTGTTTTGTGGCTTGACTGAAAGTTAGTTTAGTTGTTTTTAAAATGTTGAGTTGTAGTTTAGGTGTTTTACTGTGTTGTTTATAATTGCTATGGTGATGTGTTTTGTAGCTTGTTTCTATGCTAGGACTGACTTAAAGTTCATTAATACATGGCTCTTAAGTTATTTAGTTTTTTTAGTATGTTTCTACATAGTTGCTAGAATGTCTGATGAATTTCAGTGTGTTTTTATGCAGTTGCAATCATGCTGTACTTGGTTTTTAGTGCACTGATATGTGGTTGGTTTAATTGCATTGCTGTTCAGATGCCAGGATGTTGGGTGGCTTATACTGTGTTGCTGGGGGGTTTCTAGAATGTAGTGTTTTGTGATAGTTTCTATTCTGTTAAGCTAGTTTGGTTGTTTTTATTGTGTTGCTATTCAGTTGCTAGGGTGTGTGGTGGTTTCCATGAAGTTGCAACTATGTCTTAGCACATTAATATGTGGTTGTTGTTAGTCTGGTTGGTTTGTTTGTGTTCCTATGCAGTAACTAGAGTATTTTGGGTGTTTTTATTGTGTTGCTAGGGTGTTTATAGTTTGTAGCTTGCTTTTGTTTGTTAGCTTGCAGTTACTTCATTCTGGTGTTTTGTTATGCAATTGCAATCATGCTGTACTTTCAAGACTTCACACTTAGCTGATGATTGATAATAAAGCGTGCTTGGCATGCTGTCCAGAATATCCTTGAGCCTGAAGTTCCCTCCCGTTTAAAAGGCGGGAGGAGAGTTTGAGCTCAGGTGGGTCTCAAGAACTCCCCTACATGTGAACTGCTGAGATATATCTGACTAAGAGTTGCCTTAGGATGCTATTTTGAAGTAGTCAATTTACTTATTGTGTATGTCTTTGGATGGTGAGAGGAAACCGGAGAACCTGGGGAACACCCAAGTGATACACAGGGAGAACATGCAAACTCCACACAGAAACTTCTTGCTGTGAGGCAACAGTGCTACTCACTGGGCCACCGTGCCACTCTATCAGAGAAGGGGAGGAGTAGGGATGGAAGGGGGAGGGGGGGTATTCTACAAGAAGATGGTGTAATTATGGTGTGAGTAATTTATGGTGTGTCAGTATTCATCTTGATTGTTGCTAACTTAGTTTAGGTGTTTTTTACTGTGTTGATCTGTGGTAGCTATGCTGAAATTGATTTTAGTGCCGTGACATATTGTTGCCAATTTAGTATGGTTGTATTTATTGTGTTGCAATTTAGTTTATGTTGCCAAGCAGTTGCAATTGCAATTGTTAGGTGATTTGTGTTGCGTTACAATGCAATTGCTAGTGAGTTCTGAGCTAGTTTCTCAGTGTCTGTGATATTTTTATTCACCTGTTGCCTAAAGTTATAATGCCTACCAAGCCAAACCAAAGTTAGCATTAGGGTTTTGTTTAACTCACCAAACCTAGGTGTGAGCATAAGTAACAGTGTTGTTTGCCTTTGCAAACACAGCTAAACACAACCTGTCTTTTGTTCTCAGAATGGTGCCATTGCAGTGTCATGTGGATTACACACTAGCAGCGGTTAATTGCAGTGTACCGTGTGATGCCATCAATGGCTTTTGGAAACATTGGTATTAATGTTCAGTCCACGTCTGACATCCTGTGCTTGGCACTTAAAATGATGGTTCGCGAGTGCCTCTACTCCCAACGTGTAATCAGCTGTGCGTCGCCACAGAGCTTCATAGCGTCTCTTCATATTAGCTCGCAGCGGTGAGCGCTTCAAGAGCCAATTGGAAAAGTGTCAAGAGTCAACATTCATACCACAGCCTTTGCTCTCTGAGGGAAAGCACACTCAATGGGTCACGTCACGAGGCTTCATTGAGGCTGATCTGGCGCTAGCACCAGTGCTGCCACGAGCTTTAGCACTATATTTTCTGCTAATCTGTTGTTGGCTGTGATTTCTCCTGTAAGCACGTGAAGTTGCATGCTGGCTGAGAATGCGGCCCTGCGGGAGATTTCATACAACTTTGTTTACAATGATTGGCCTTAACAAATTGTCGATAAATAAAGAAGTAAATGCTAAATTTAGCATGGTTTTCAGCTCTCAAATTCCCAGCTCTGTCTCTCTAGATTACCCACGGCTGCTCAACTAAAAACAGACAAGTTTTAATGTGCTTTAGCCGCTCATTTACACTAAAGTGGTGTTTTAGGTCTCAAAGCAAGTACGTTTTTTTTTTTTCTAAAACAACGTTATCATCTTTGTGCAAACTGCAAAAAAATAGATTCAGTAGAAATGGTATATGTATAGCTATATTATGTGCAAATTAAAATGTTTAGACATCTATTAGACACAAATTTGCTTGGCAGGCTTGGTCAGTACTCTTTAAGACAAGGCTTAGCGACTCCAGGTCAACTGCAAAGAACCAAGCACGAGTCTGCATGTGTTTGGCTTCACATAGATGAGGTGCTGCCAAGCATATGTTCAACACCAGAGTTCTCACACTTGAAACACGGGCACATGCTGGCATGCATCAGACTGGAAGAGCTGGCAACATCAACAAACAGCTAGAAGCAATTGTTATTCAGGGAGTTTCCAAGGAAACACACTGGCAACATAGTTCCTTTGTTGGCATCTGGAGATGTGAAACCTGCCCATGGCTGTCATTAGCAGCTTCTGAAGAGATTTCACTGCAGGTTTTCATTCCTACACCTTTTAAAAAATGACTCTTCCACTCTGTGTGACAGTGGAGATTTCGCTTATACCGCAATAGATATATTTGGTCACACCTCAGGTAAACACTAATCATACTCTTCTGCTCAGTTTCTCTGACGTCTCAACATCTCGGTACGGCAGTGATATGAGGCGACATGTTTGTTTTCTATCCCTGTCTCTGTGTGTAAGTGTGCTGACTCTGAATGCTAGACTTTTTTTTAGTCCAGGATGTTCTGCTCCAGTTCCCAGAACAAATCAAAAGCACTTTGTGAATGTAGGCGATTGTAGCTGAATATACCCTTGTCTTGAGTCCCTTGTATATGCTATTGGAGTCTCTCTATGCTGGTTTTTTTTTTTTTTTGCGGTTTTGAAAAAGTTAAATAATGGAAATTAAAGCTAAAATAAATAAAATAGCGTATTGCTTCTTATATTTCAAAACTTTTGTGGAGTAGACCAGGGTTTGGGTATAGGTATTCATGCCTTGACTGTCAGAAAAGCGAATAGTTTGAAATAGGAATGAAATTCATGATACAGATACTTTACAGCATGGATTAAAACAGAGAACCAAAATATAATAAATTATAAATTGCATGTTTGAAACTTGAATAAATAATGTTTAGAGACATATATGTGCTTTTGACATATATATTCTTCTGGAGAAAGCCTTAACAAGAATAAAACAACAGACTATCTTTATGAGTAAATCACTGAGCCTTTCATTCAATTGATTTGCATTGATTAACAAATAATAAACAAATATCTGAGCTGATTAGATTGCAAACACTGAATTACTCAGGCAATGTCAAGTAAAGGGAAACCTAAATGTTGCTGTGATTCAAGATCACTCATCATCCTGTCCTTAAAATTATACATTTTAATAAAAGATGCCTTTTTTTGCAACATAAAAAATCCAGCCATTTAGCCATACCTGTGTATCATAAAGACATGGACAAGGATTCTGTACAAGAGGTTAAAGTTGAGCACTACTGGGATCTCGGGACACTGAAGACCTTTCTTGAACTAATCGAAATGTCAGCGACTTCATCCTTCGCCAGCACAACCTTTCTCAGCCTTTTGCAGTGTTTTGCATTGATTTCCGTTGCATTTTATTTTCGTCTTCATAACCTTATCCGTGGCTCATCTCACAAATAAGATGTTACATAAAAACTACGCCTATTTTATGACCGTTTTATTTGGGTTGAAATGCGGCTTGAGCATGTACTTGACAGGTTTTGCAGGATTCCTAATGTGTTCATTTATCAAAATATTTTCTGAAGGGCAGAGTTTTTTCTTCTTTTTTTTAATGCATCTTTCGCTATATTCATCCCTCAGATGGAGGCGAACAGTCCATTGCGCTTCATCACTGTAAATGGCACCTAAAGTATTTATCTGCTCTCACTCTTAGAGCTGCATCTCAGCACCTTTTTCATAGATATGGAGACTGACCTAGCAGATGTGCTGGAAAAATCCATCCATTTATGTATGACCTGCAAGGCCAGGGTCATGTAATGGTGTGCTGGTTATCTGAGCTATTTTGGATGCATTCGCATGTTGCGTTAGTCAGTGTTGACTCAACACACAGTCAAACCCAGCAAAATGATGTCTGTATTTTTGTGTATGCGAAAATATACATTAATTTAGTTTGGTAATTTTTGTTTAATTTAGTTCATTCAATTAATTTGAACTAATTTAGCAAAACAAGTGACAAAGTTTATGAAACACTAGCACAGCTTTAGGAAAATTTCCACCAAGTTATTATTATTATTGAGTCACATGGGTGTAATGTCTGTTTTTGTCAGTAAATGTAAATCATATTTAACAAATAGGGGATTTCTATTTAAAAAAATGGAAATTACCATAAATTTTTCATGTGGTACTTTAAAATGTGCAATAACACAAGATGCTAGATTCCATTTATGCATGTTGTTTTGGTTATTTTTAATGGATTTGCACATTGCATTGATCAACATCGACTCAAAATGCAGAAGAACACAGCAAAAGGATGTTCTTGACCTCAATGCAATTAAATCTAAAATTACAAATGCAGCTGCGAAAGAACAGTCGCATGAGGTTGATTGCCAATTAGCAGAAACTATCAGCTAGAAAGGATATCTGACAATTAGTGCAGTGATATGTGCATTTGCAAAGCAAACATTGGACAAACAACAGTCACAGCAAGGCCAGACTGTGACACCGCAGGTGTGTCGGCCTCACAAACTGCAGAATTATTTGTTAATTATGTGTACAAGTCTATGAAATTATGCTAATTGTGTATAAAGGCTAAAGGCAGAGTGCCAAAATGTAGTTTGCATCGCTACAAGGGGAACCTGAGGGTCAAACTGTGCTGTAAAAAATAATTTGCATTATACCAAATGACAAAAACATTACACTGAATTACAAAACTTTTACCTGAGCTTACATAACTGATGATCAGTATACTTTCTGTATATTAAACAGTGTGCTTGACCCATGAAATTAATCATAACTACTTACTACTGTAATTTAAGTTTAGTATCTAAACTAAAATGATCAAATATTCAGGAGCAATAAAGTCACTTTTCTGCATCATGACAGTCTTCGGGGTCTCTTTTAATAATTTCACAAATGTCGAATGAATATCAGTTTAATTTATGATTGCATAAGGGCTTTGATCCTGTTACACTGAAAGGCCTACATCAAATCCCTTGGTTATTTTACAACTTAAGAAAAGCAATGAGACTTTATTTTGAAAGCTATTGACGTAACACAGAAAATAGACCATTTGATAATTTCTCAGTTTCTAATTTCTCACTGAGTAAAATGTTATATGGTTGATTGTATAAAAGTCTAGTAACATGTCTTCCAAATTTCAAATATTCTTATTGTAGATATTAATTTCAAATATTATAAACTATAAATATAAACAAAACTATATTTTAGTTTAAATTCATTGACAGTAATAGAAACGGGTAATATATAGCTGCTCAAACTCAAAAAAAGTGTAAAAAAGAACAGTAGGATTGAATCAGCACCACTGAGGCCAAACTCAACAGAAACTGAACAGCGTAAGCTTTATTAGGCTGGGATTTATGGCTGAGATTCTCTGATAGACACGCACTAAAAACAGCACCTGAAGACACAGAATGAAGCAATTAATACAGCCAACTGAGAAATATGACTGTTTTTCCAACATTCAAGCTAAAAAACTAACAATTGTAAACAGTTGTCAGCATATTTTATATAAATTTCCTTATTAACAAAGTTTAGATTTATTTAAATGATAAAATGATTACAACATCTGCTTTCTATGTGACTATATTTTAAAATAATAGCATATACTTAACCTTCATTAACAAAGTCTTCAGTGTCACAAGGTCCTTCATCATTTTATTATGATTATATTCTCAAAATTATTAGATATTTTTATCGGTTAAAAACTTTTATGTTGACAATACTGTTTCACAAAGCACTGATATCTATATAACTGATATCTGATAATCTATCTATCTATCTATCTATCTATCTATCTATCTATCTATCTATCTATCTATCTATCTATCTATCTATCTATCTATCTATCTATCTATCTATCTATCTATCTATCTATCTATCTATCTATCTATCTATCTAATGGAGTTAACTTGTTATCAAAGGTTCAGCAGCGGAACCACGCCTCACTTTGCCTCCTTAACCAATCACCTACTTCCTGAAAACTTATAATCCCTCTAGCAATGTTCTTCTCGTTCTCTCGAACCCATCCTCCCTTCCTCTATTTCCTTGCTTCCCATTAACTATCCTTATAACCTCTCCTCTCCTAGGTTGAATTGGGGGGGTCCAATCACTCTACCAAAATATTACAGAGACAATACCCCCAGTCTGAGTCTCTGGGTATCATCGTAGAATGCCCAATCGTCCTACCTACCTGTTCACTGTCAATCCTTACTTCCATTCCCCTTGATCCCACTGTTCCCTTACCATCCCTTTCATACCTACAATAAAGTCTAGCTCAAAGTGTGGCGTGGTCCATGCTGGTCGGTTGGTCGGTCAATCGATCAATCAATCGATCAATCAATCAATCAATCAATCAATCAATCAATCAATCAATCAATCAATCAATCAATCAATCAATCAATCAATCAATCAATCAATCAATCAATCAATTGTATAAGTGTAAGGAATTATTATGTTATTTACATATTTTTTCGCATATTTTATTTACATATTATCTTGTTACTTTTGCTTTAAACTTATACAAGTTTAAGCAAATGCTAAAATTTAGGCCTGATGTAAAATGTAACTTTTAAACAGAGTAAATGTCTTTTCACTGTCACTTTTGATCAGCGTTATGCATCTTGGCTGAATAAAAATATCAATATCTTGAAAGAAACTGTAATTGTTATTCACATCAGGACTTGATCCGACTCCTATAGTGTTTGAGAATATGAAGGACAGGTTTTGAATGATTTTATGAATTCCAACACCTCTGAAAGCTCTTGAGGCGACTGTAGTGAAGAAATGCTGCAATATCCCACTGCAGGTATTTCACAAGAAAATACGCTTTATATTCAGTCCGATAAGGACACAAACGCTGTTCTTCATCATAAGGCGCTTTATCATAACCTCCTGTAACACTGTTGTCAAATGCTGTCAGAAAAACACAATAAAGCTGTACGTGGCCCTAAAGCCGCGTGTTCGATTCCCCAGCCACATGTCTTATTTCTTTATTTATCGTGGGTTATTTACCCTCTAAGAAATGAAAACAGTCCAGGGAGATTTGAGTCAAAGCTGGAATAAACAAAAGCAGCACATATTGGCTGTCAGTTGGGTTTGTTCGGGTCTCCGTCACGCTGAAGCGAGTGCTAATGCTAATGCTAATGGACTGCACATGTCTTCATGTTTCCTCTGCCGCAACGGTAACACTAAAAAACTGACAGAAACACGGTGAAAACACTGCAGCCGTTGCTTTGTGAACTTTCAGTTTCTCTGCCGGTACATTTATTTATTGGCATGTGTTTAAATAACATATTGACATACTGTTGTCGATGTTTGTTCAGTATATGTACACTGAATTCACACCGTCACTGCCACACAGTGAATTTTCATGTGAAATAAATTAGTATTGTTAAACAATTAATTACATTCAAAATAAAGTTTGTAATAATATATAAACCATCTAATCTTAATGTAAATAGCAGTAATTTAGTTGTTTATTTTGTAAATGTTGATTTACTTTTCAGTTGTTTTAATACATAAGCTTAATAGACGGAAAAAATAAAACATGCAGTAGGGCTGTGCGATTTGGGGAAAATATCTTATTGCGTAATTTTTTGACAGATTTCACGATTTCGATTTGATTTGCGATTTACTTTTACTTTAGCTTCAGCTTAATATTCTGTATCATAGCTTCTCACGGATAAAATGCAGTGAGTGCTAGTTAAAAAAGGAACTGAAAAGATATTAACTTACTTAAGTTAAACATTCATTTTACTTAGTTTTTAAATATTTAGAAATTAAAACTCATTTGTTTCTACAGCAAACAGTAAGCACAAAAGAAATGACCTTACCTTTCTGTAAACATGTTGAACTCAAATTAGGTAGATAGTGTAGCTTATGAAAACAAAAAAACCTAATTATAAAAATACAGAACACTCAGCAAACTAACATGGATGAAAAAACTCTGAAATTGTACTTTGCTTTTGCTTGCTACTAGATTGTCACTGGCAATACTTTCATTTAACTTTTTAGCAAGACACTCCTTATATAGCTGCCTGCAGTGCATTTTAGGTGTTGTTGAATTTCCTCGTGCTGTGCCAACAATTCTTACAATTGTACCTGTTTTTATTCTGTGTCTGTCGCTTTGAAACCAAAGTCCTGTTTTTCTTTGATATTAATTCGTTTATTAATGCTTTTGAAGTGGCAAGTGCCATCATCCCAGTACTTTCCTGTTTTTTGGTTGTTGTTTTTTTGTTTTTTTATTGCATGCGTTCCGCATAGTTCGGTTGTGCAATTTGGATTGGATAAAACAAAAGTGTGCTCACTCAATTGGCTCGTAAGACTATCACACACAGACGATAGTCACACATTTGCTCTGGGCGGGGGAAATTAAATAATACATATGTATTTCATATCGCAGATAATTGCATCATTTTAAATCCCAATTGCGATTCAATTTTGATTGATTGCACAGCCCTAACCTGTAGTTTAAAACATGCAGCTCAAAATTATATTTTATGTACTTTTAAATATATATATTTTTTTAATTAAAATTTATATTAACGTTACTATTAAATTCTAAAGACACTTCAATTATATTGTGTTAAAAAGGTTTGACAACAAACTACACAAATATATAATATTATATATATTATAATATTATATTACAATTTTATTAAATAATAATTTTAATAGGATATATTATGACAACGTAAACACATTCCGGTGTCTTCCGATAATAATATTTTATATAAATATATTTTTAAAAATTATATAATTACTTAACAATTACAACATTTTATAATATTATTTCCTAACACGGGCGACACAGTGGCGCAGTAGGTAGTGCTGTCGCCTCACAGCAAAAAGGTTGCTAGGTCGCTGGTTCAAGCCTCAGCTGTGTCAAATGGCTTTTCAGTGTGGAGTTTGCATGTTCTCCCTGCGTTCACATGGGTTTCCTCCGGGTGCTCTGGTTCCCCCCACAGTCCAAAGACATGCGGTACAGGTGAATTGGGTAGGCTAAATTGTCCGTAGTGAATGAGTGTGCGTGGATGTTTCCCAGAGACGGGTTGTGGCTGAAAGGGCATTCGCTGCGTAAAAACGTGCTGGATAAGTTGGCGGTTCATTCCGCTGTGGCGACCCCGGATTAATAAAGGGACTAAGCCAAAAATGAATGAATGAATTTTCTAACACTTTAAGCATCTTCTAGTTATAAAGTACTCCGTAAACAAGCAGCTTACAGACGTAGCAGCAGAAATAACTGAATGTTCACTTGAAATGTATATATGTACATATATAATGTATTTACTAAGCGAGTGTGTTTGTATCTGCCGTCAGCGGTTTCGTTTAAATCTGTAATCCCTCCTTCCTCAACCTTTAGCGTCTCCATTCTGAAAGACAGAAGGTAACGGAGGAGAGCTGATTTACTCACCTCTGCTTTTATTTCAGGGCTAATGGGCCCAAAAACTGTGTGTGTGTGAGATCAGAGCCGGAGTGAATGTGAGCTGACAGCGTCTCCTCTGAACCCTCATTCATGAGGAGTTTGCTGGAGGATTCAACACAGTCACCCAGATCTCCATCAGAAAGCAGACTTTAGCTGCAAGGCTCACTGCGCTTATCATCTACCAGTAGTTATAAATAATAGGTTATGCTACATAAATATTACAAAAAAATTGGTGACTCCAAAATTGGGGGAACATTCAAACTTTTTTTATTTAAAGAAATTAAATGAAACAGTTTTTTCAAGATACTAGTATTCAGCTTAAAGTGACATTTAAAGGCTTTACTAGGTTCATTAGGCAGGTTAGAGAAATTAGTCAAGTCATTGGACTACAATGGTTTGTTCTGTTGCCAATTGAAAAAAAAAAAAAAAAGCTTAAAGGGGCTAATAATATTGACCTTAACCTGTTAGCCAGCACTCACTTTTGGGGACTTACACCTACCTTACTTTAAATAGTAAGCTACAAACACAAGGTTCATTAGGTATCATTGGAAAGAAGATACTTTGGGCTTTAGTGTGGTAAGGGAAAGTTTCATGCTCTAAAATATTAAAAAGTTATACATTATGAAGTCTTGAGAAAAAAAATGTAGTGTTTAGTATTTGTTTTTCCATATACAAACACACGAAAACATTGATGTAAAAAAATATGCCTTAAGAGCCAAAAGTTTCACGAGTTTACATTTTAATTTTGATTAAGATAGCATGCAAAATGAGATTTCTGCAAACCGTTTTACGAGGCTATATCGGTGTCCTGTTTTCCCTCACCATCAGAGACATTTTCTCAAAAATGAAACTAAAACTAAAAACTAAAAGTAATTTGGGCTACATTCACGGAGTATGTATCTTTGAAAAAAAGACACTTTGGGCTATATTATCTATCATCTAGAGTTTATAATGAAAATAAATTATTGATGCTTAAGTAACTTTTAAAAATTGCACCACACTAAATATTTTATTATTTCATAAACAAATATATAAAATCAGTCCTGGAGCAATACAGAAAAGTAATAGGTCAAAAGCCAAATATCTCCTGAGTATATGTTTTGAATTTGATACCAATATAATGCAAAAGAAATTCCTGGAATTATTTTTCTGAGACAATGTCTTGTGATTTGAAGGTTTCCAACAACTATTTTAGTCTATTTTAGTTTTTTTAATAGGCAGAAACGTATAGTATGAGTGATTTATTTGAGCACAAGAATACGTTGTGTGAAATAAGTCCGGTGTGTATGCAACACAAATGAATGGCTTAAATAAAACCCATAAATCCAGCCAAAATTAAACAAATAAGACTTTCTCCAGAAGAAAATATATTATTATTTAAATAAAAAATATGTATTTCAAATGAGGGCTATAGTTTTGCCCTCAGCTGTATATAAAATAATGCTTGTATGTGAATAACATTTTGTCCTGAAAATATTAACTTCCATTATATCTATTTGTGACTATATTTCTCTCCTGAATTATACAGACAGCTTCAATTATCATAAAATAATTACGTCTGTGCTTAACCTACTAAGTTATAAAACTTTTGCATCAAACATTTATCTTCTGTATTATTTATATTATTATTAGTAAAAATGCAGTTTGTGTCTGTTAATTACATTTGTTATAAAAACTGATAGAAAAGGCATGTCCCTGCTTCTCTCATGGACTACACACCCCACAATTTGACACAGTCATTGTGAAGTTTCTTTGCCGGTTTTTATGTTTGGACATGGACCTGTCTTGTGATTTTGTGTCCTACCTGTGCTCTGAGATGTTTCCTACCTGTTCTGACGCCAGCCTGTTTTCCGGATGACTGCTTTGCCTTACCTTGGATATTGTTGTTTGTTCCTGTGTTGACCCTGCCTGTCTCAATCCTCCCCTTTGCCAATAAAGCTGCCTTTGGATCCTCACTCCTGTCATCGTGCTCAATATGTTGATATGTGATGTCACTTCCTCCGGTGGGATATTCTGGAAGATAACAATGCATTACATTATTATTCTCTCATGAATTTGTGCAAAATGTCAAAATGTTGGTTTGAGGATAGCATCTTGAGCTTAAGCACAAAATGGTGGTTCAAGAGTTCACACTTAGCTGATAAATTACTATAAAGCGTATTTGGCATGCTGTCCCGGGAGAGAGCCCTAAGCTCATAAGATCCTCGAGCCCGGGGCTCCCTCCATACCTGCCAACATATGTATCTGAAAATCTGTGAGACCAGGGGGTGTGGTGGTTGTATTGTGAACTGAAGAGCTTGGGGGGGGGGGGGGGGGGGGGGGGGGGGGGGTTTGTAGATGGGCGGTGGGTTGGTGGGGGGATTGGGGGTGGTGGTGTTGGTGTTGGGGAGGTTGGATACAAAGTGAGCAGTGTGGGTGGAGGTGAGGTGGGTATGGAAGGGGTAAACTGAGCAGCACGGGGTGGGGGCCTGGTCTGTACTTCCAAGGTCTGTGATCCGGGGACTGTACCAAAAAGCTGGGGACCAGGGAGGTTGGGGTGGTGGTGGTGGGGGTGAGATTCCGAGAGTCCAAATTCCCCCAAAGTCCAAAGACATGCGGTGCAAGTGAATTCAATAAACTAAATTGTAAGTAGTGCATGTGTGTGAATGTGTATGGATGTTTCCCAGTACTGGTTTGCAGCTGGAAGAGCATCCGCTGTGTTTTTATATAAATATGCTGGATAAGTTGGCGGTTCATTACACTGTGGCGACCCCAGTTAAATAAAGGGACCAAACTGAAGGAAAATGAATGTATGTTAGGGTACTCTGGGTGGTTAATAAAGTACTCCTCTAGTATATTATGTATCTGTGTTGTAATATGGTTGCTAAGGTGAGTGGTTGTTGCTAGGGATAATGCATGTATGCCCTTAAATATGGTCGTCCAACAGAAAAGATGAAGAGTGTAATGCTGGTTATGTAGTTCAATGATACAGCCAAGCCAGAGCTCCAGGACACAAAAAACAAAATGTAATTTTTTCATTTGAGACTATCGAACTCCACCAGTCTGCACCAAAGCGAGTCTCCCTCTGTGAACTGTGAACAGAATGCACAATGACACTGCAGTGCCTTTACTGAGATTAAGAACTTCACGTTAGGATTTGATGATGGAAAAAAGACACAGGACAATTAGCCAGGGAATAATGAAACGGGTCCCCCAGCAGACTGATCTCTAGCCTGTTTTGTTTAGTTAAACAGAAATCTGTGCATCATACTGTATAACCTTTAGGCAAGTGAAGGATGGTCAAAAATAGAAACAGGCGATGCATAATGAACAGTCTGATATTAGTCCTCCATATATATTTATAACTGTAATGTGTGTGTGTACAGTAAAAGCAGCAACTCACTGCCCTTCTTATATAGTTATCTTCTGTTCTAGATGGTTGCTTAGGAATTGTGGGGTTGTATTGTGTTTAGTGTGTGGTTGCCAGGGATTTGATTAGTAGTCTGCAATAAGATTAGTAATAGCTGTTTTAAGCCATTTAGAACTTTAATTTTACAAAGGCCTGTCTGAAAAAAAAGATTTGAGATATTTTCTAAAAACAATAAACAACAGTTTATTGAACCTTTATTATTTTAAAATAAATAGTATTTATAAAGTATTTGGATACGAGGGTTCATCAAATCGTGCAAACAGAGCTTTTTTTTACAAACAGATTAATTAAATCATAAATGAAGACAGAAAGGAATTGAAAGGTAGTTTCTGATGGTTTTGAGGTTATTTAATATGTTTTATATTAAATTATATTGGTTATATTAAAAGTATATTTCAGAAAATGGTCTGAATTAACCATTTTCTTTGCACAACACATTAATTAAAAAAAATATAGAATAGCTTTATGTGCATTTTTAAGAAGATTGCATGCATGCAATGAATGAACAAAGGTATAAGAGATGAGGAATGAGAGAAGGTAGAATTAGTCATCTGAACATTGATCTCAGACTGAACGTCTCTGAGATTCTGAAGGAACTTTGTGCACTTTAGACTGATTGCAGGCTCTCTTTAATGTTGCATGAAATGCGTTCGCTCAAATGCTTCCACCTGGAAGATGCAATGCCATCAAGCTGTGCCAAAGTCAAAGCTCTTGAGTTGTTTGCGTTCGACCTTCGCTGAATCGACTGCCATCGACATGCCAACTGTTAGCGAAAGAGCCAACAGGCACTGACAGCTCTGTGGTCATGAGCCAATGCTGAATCACAAACAGTTAACAAATGACACTGACATTAACTTTTCAGTATTCAGTGTTTATTGTGCAAAGGTTGCATGGAAATTTGTAACAGTATTGCATTTGTGCAGTATCTCACACTGCAATGCATTGGAACTGAAAAGAGTGAAAAGTGGCTTAAAGTACAAGATATTTTTTAATATTTAACATAGACTAACCATATTTCATACACAATGGTGTTCCGTACAGATTACCTTTTAACACCGGCCTCTGAATAAACACTTGAGAGTCGTAGACAAGCTATATATCTGTGTAATCTTTGTGTCTCACTCTTTCATCCCCGATCACATCAGAGACTCTCCTACCCATTGTTTCAGAAAAAAAAACCCTGTAAGTTTGCTACGTCCACGTAATGCACTTAACAGTGGGCAAGCTTAAGGTGAGAGTGTCGTTTGGGAGGGGAGACATTTAGAGCAAGAAAAAAATGCATTTGAATTTAATTTTTGCATAACACAGTATTACAGTGTCTTTAAAATATATATCGTGTCATCACAAATTGTTAAATAAATTACTTTTTGTTGAATAAATGCTTTGAAATGAGTATATTTAAACGTCAGTTGTGAGTAATGATAACTACATCGCAGAGACGGGCTGCAAACGCTATTTGTCCATCATCTTTGTGCATTAATGATGTTTATATTCATAAAAGGGCAGTTAAGTTAGCGTTAACGTGAAAAATACAACTATACACTGCATAATCAAAAATGATATCAGATTGAATATCCTTGCAAAAGAGCATTTAAGACTTTTTAATACTTTTTAAGGGCCTTATTCTTTTATTATCATTCATATTATAATTTCTCTACATTGAATTATCAACTTTTAATACTATTTAAGAGCCCGCGGACATCCTATTATAAAATGAATGATAATATGTTTATTTTGTCAGGTAAGCTCTCGCTCAAGCTTAAAATGGATTGTATGTTAATTGAATGTGTAAACGCATTCAGTTTTTTCAGTCTGCAGAAATAAGCAGCAGAGACACCGATTACCGTCGCGGAGAAAAGGTCGACTGTCAAAAGAGCAGCAGAAACATGAGAGCAGAGGAAGAAAATGCTCATATTTTCTTACAATAATCCATTTTGTGCAGAATGTGCAGTATGACTGGAATAGAAAGACCCTTTATAAACAATAAGCATGTTATATAAAGAATAATGTAAACCATTTTGATTCAGCTTGATGACTAATAAAAACATATTTTGCATGCAGTATTAATTTTTGACAATATTTTAAATGCATAATTTGTGTTGTTATTATAATAGCATATTCTTAGCATAAGTATATGCAGAAAAATATTATGATTTAATTAAATATACTAGACCACACCAAATGTAAAAGAAATACTAAAATTAAATTTATGATTGATATATATATATATATATATATATATATATATATATATATATATATATATATATATATATATATATATATATATATATATAATTGTAATATATAATTGTAATATTTAATTATTATACATTTTAATAAATATTGTAATTGTAATATTCAAATAAAATACAAATTTCAAATACTTTGAATATTTGTTTTGCTTGAATATATATATATATATATATATATATATATATATATATATATATATATATATATATATATTTATATTTAAATGAACACAAAATTATAATATACTGTATTCATAAGTATAATTATATATTACATAAATCTTATAATTTACTAATATAGATTTTTTTTATCATTTAATACTTTAGAGTAAATTTTATCTAATTTATTTTTGTAATTGTAATAATCTAATTTATATATAAAAATAAAACTAATAATAGAAATGTTGTGGTGAATAATCTAAAACTATTAAATCTAAATAAAAATAATTAGAAAGGAGGTGAATAATTGTTAGATTTTATATTCATAATGCTTTAATGATTGTTTTATAACATTATAATTTAAATAATTAAGAGCTACTTTGAACATGAACCTTTTACTCATTAACAAATATACAGAATATATAAGACATTAATAATATCCATTAAAAAGAATGATATTTAATGCATTATGTAGTATTCTGTTTTAAAAAATTATATTATTCTATATTAAAATAAATATTATTATAATTATTGTGAATAATACTAATGAATAATTATAGTTTTAATTGTTATTATGTTAATTAAAATAAGTTAGACAACAAACATTTCTGTTTAGTGAACATGATTACACTAATAAATGAATATTTCTACAGTGTTTTTTCTTTATTTGAAGATATAAATATGTCCACATACTGTATCAGAACAGGATTTAATATAATGAGATGTCGATGCTGCTCATTTCTACACATTTCAGCCTCACCTGAGTGTCACTTCTCCATTTTCTCTCCATAAACCACTGGGCTCTTGATGTTGTACTGCCCTCTGGTGTCTCCAGGGTGGACAGACTCCAATAGTTTCTCCTGAAAAATGGATTAATGTTAGTCCTGAAGATCCTCAACACTTTCAGCTCTGCTTGTGGATTTATAGTTTTGTGTCTGTGAATTACTGGAATTATTGATTCTGACTTTTTTGTTCTCACACACACCAGGGTTAATTTTATAGCTTTAATTTATATTTTTATTTAGGTTTTTGTTTTTTTAAATATATATATTTTTAAGTTTTTAAAAATAGTTTTTACTTTTATTACTATAATTATTATTATATAGTATTTAAATATTCAGTTCACTGTTATTTTTTTCATTTACTACTTATTTTACTTAAGTACAAATGATTTAAAAATGAGAAATGCTGCATTTGCATGTTCTTATTTTATATTATTTCAGGTATAGTTTTTTACTTGCTAATGATGAAACCCTACTTAATATTATCTGCAGTATTTTTAAATTGATATTATCTGCAAGGAAATTGTACTAATATATACTATTATATATCACAGGTAAAGGGGAAATATGAATGATAACTTCTTTATTACACTAGTATAGATGTTTATTAATGATTTTAAAATCTATATTAATAAATTAAAGTGTGTGTGACTATTCCCAGGCATAAGATTGGCTGTCTTACGTTCGGTGGGCGTGGTTTCAAATAAAAGCTAAAAGTCACGTGATTCAAAATATAAAGCATCTTGTCGAGTGCAACTCTGCAGTTTACAACCTGATGGCGCTGTTGTCGATAAAAACGAGTCACTACAAGCAAAAACAGCCTTTCACAGCTTATTAATGCAAAGAATTAACAAATATTACCAGGCAGATCGCATTTAAAGGGATAGTTTTAGCCAAAAATGAAAGTTTACTCACACACTTATAGGTTTCAGAGCTTTTTGAATGTATTTTTGTTGAATATATGTTGAAAACTGTTAGCCATTCACTTCTAAATTATTTTATCGTCTATAATGGTTGCTACACCACTTTATAGTCCATATATATGCCTACTTGGAAGTGCAAACAGATGCTAGAAAGATACAAGTATATCTCGTTGCCATAACGTTACAGGGACTTCAACATTTTGATCAAAATAAGTTACATAGCTAACTTAACGTTACTGAACGTCAAAATGAGCATCAAATCTGCATACAACGAACTAAATAACTAAATAAAATGCAGATAGTCGGTAGATTTTTATCTCATATGCTTTAATCCTCGTGGATCACGTTACAGATCTGACGTTATTTTACGCAACGTTACAGTGTTGACCGAAAACGTGTGCAAAATTGCTATCCGAAATCACCTAGCTAATCTCGCCAGGAGTACATACTAAAATTAGAAGTACAGCAAGGTAATAAATCAAAGTTTTTTGCCTTATCGTTTATAGATTGGTGTTTTACCTTTTAACTGCTTTTTAAGTTGTCAACGAATACTATCGGAATGTCATCCGTTGAATCGAAATTCCAAAATGGCGTCGTCGAGCATCACGTTTCAATACAGCAGTACTTTTGTTTTGTTTTTTTCGATATTGTACAACAATAATTGTTATTTTATGATACTGTGAGAGTTGGGGTAAGGTAGGCATTGCTAAAACGCATTTTTATGAGTCATTTAATTAATAATATGAATAATATTATGTATAATAACAGTTTTTTGAGTTACTATGATGAGGATTGGGGTTAGGGCTGGGGTGGGGTAGACGTGAATTAAATGTAATTATTGTGCAATTTTATATAAATTATATGAATAATTAACGTTAATTTCCGGCCACAGCTGTATCCCCTCTAGCGCTTTTGTACAAGACACGCCCACTGTTTATTTTAATATTTATAATATTTTAATAAATTCTACTTACATAGTTTCAAAAAGTCATCATGCAAGTTAATACTCAATGCATAATTGTATATTTAAAAAAACATTCAAAATGACTAAATGTTCCATTAGAACTTACAGAATCATTTCAAATGTTGCAGTTTGCATATAATTATATGCAAAAATCAACACTAAGCCCACTCAAACACAGTATTTGTTTTTAATTTAGATTTTTAGATATATATTATTTTGGTCTCTTAAAATACTGCAGGTTGACTGTGGATTGATAAAAAAATTTATAGTACTTCAAAATATTTTTTAATGACAATATTATAGTAAGTGCATGCTACATAACATTTAATATCTTAATTTATTATGAGAATAATAACATATATAGCCTATTAAATGGTTATAATCGATATATCAGCTATATAAAATGACAATAAGCAATGCGCCGAGTCCATAAAAACGCAGTATTTGTTTTTAATTTAGATTTGTGTTTAGATAAAATATATATATATATATAATATGCTCTCCTAAAATACTACAGGGCAACTGTGGATTGATAAATAAACTATTCATAGCACTTCAAAATAGTTATTAATGACAATATTATCATTAGTGCATGTTACATAATATCAAATATCTTAATCTATAAGAACAATAACATATATAGGCTACTAAAATTATGAATTATTGATAAATAAAATATTCATAGCACTTCAAAACTGTTATTAATGACAATATGATGATAAGTGCATGCTAATATCTAAATATTTTAATATATAATAAGAACAATAGCATATGTAGGCTACTCAAATGATTGATTATTGATAAATAAAATATTCATGGCACTTTAAAATTGTTATTAATGCCAATATTATGATAAGTGCATGTTACATGATATCTAATATTTTAATCTATTATAATAACAATAGTATAATAAGGGTAATAATTTTAATATAATCAATATATTTACCATATAGAATGATAATAGGATTATTTTGTCCTGTAAGGTCAAATCTACACCCACTGTTTAATATGTTGAGTTAATTCTACCTATATGGTCGTACATCTAACAAAAAAATAAAACATTATGCAAGATATTCACAAAGCATTTAATTGTAAACAATAATACTGATAATAATGTAACATTAAATACACTTAAATCAATTACACTGCTGTTTGTTCAAGCTACTTATATAAAATAAGCTGATTTTGGGACAGCATAATTTCATGTTCGATCCACTTAATATTACGAAAACTAATAAGTTAACTCAATTCTTTCATGCTGTCCCAACACACATAGATTGTGTGGAAACCAGCACATTTTACAGTGTATCAAAATATATCAATGGTACTATCAAAGTCAAGAAAAGTAAATAAAAAAACATATATTTATTTGTTGTATAAACTTGTAAATTATGTAAAACATTCAGCAGCTAACCAGATAAGGCGGTGCATTTTTACGACAGATCTGTTTTGTTACGTAATAAATCTGCTGCCCCTCCTATGAAGGCTTCAATCCTACCATCACACACACTTATATTAACTAGGACTCGATTACAGAAAAGCTTTAAAGCCAGAATGCAGTTAATTGATGTGGATCTGAAGGAACACACAGAGACGACAAATAATGAAGCCAAACGTCTCTCGCACTCCATTGAGGAGATACTGAAAAAACCTTCAGTGCTGAAAGACAAATCAGAAAGCAAAGTGAGGAAAGTGAAGACGGACACTGCTAAAGCCAGCCAATGCACAGGTATATTTCTCCTGCAAAGCTTTGTGCATGTGTCAGGTTTTCAATTTTGAGATGTTTGTGGGCAAAAACAAATAATAATCTATATATAGTGAAAAATATATTTATATTTGAATTAAATTACATTTTTGGTAGTTTTCCTGTGTATTTTTTCATTGATTATGTATGTTTGTTTGTTGTTTCTTATTATTGGTGTTTTTATTATGCAGCTAAAAAAACTAAGTATAAATATTTATTGCATTTTATTCGATTCCAGTTAAAGTTAATTTAAATCAGATATAATTTTTCCCAGAGATGTTTTGCGGCTAGAAGGGCATCGGCTGCGTAAAAACGTGCTGGATAAGTTGACGGTTCATTCCGCTGTGGCAACGGCGGATTAATAAAGCGACTAAGCCGACAAGAAAATGAATGAATAAACTAATTATTTAAATTGAAAACAAATTCATAGTCACTAACTAAAACACACAGAGCAAGATTAATATTATTGTAAATATTGTAATTGTATCATTAATAAACAAAGAATGAATTAAAAATTCTATACATTCAATTGTTGCTGTTTATTTATTTATTCATTAATATTAATAAAATTTTATTCAATCATTTATTAACATATTTACTTATTTACTGTTTGTTATTTACATATTATTATATAGTTTGTTATTATTTGCTTATATATTGTTTGCTATCATTTATTAGATGTTGTTTGTTATTTACTGTACATTTTTATACATTGTTTGTTGTCATTTACTTATATATTGTTTATTATTATTTGCTTATATGTTGTTTATTATTATTTGCCTTTATTGTTTGTTATTTACTGTAACATATTATTTATTGTTTGTTATTATTTGCTTATATATTATTTATTATTATTTACTTATATAATGTTTGTTATTCACTGCAACTAACTATTATAAATTGTTCGTCATTATTTACTTATATATTGTTTGTTATTTACACATTAATATATATTGTTAGTTATTATTTGCTTAAATATAGTTTATTATTATTTGCTTGTATATTGTTTGTTATTTACTGTAACCTATATATTGTTTGTTATTATTTGCTTATATATTGTTTGTTATTATTTGCTTATATATTGTTTATTATTATTTGCTTGTATATTGTTTGTTATTTACTGTAACTTATTATTATATATTGTTAGTTATTATTCACTTGTATAATGTTTGTTATTTATTTACATATTATTATTTATTGTTTGTTATTATTTTCTTATATAATGTTTGCTATTTACGGATTATTATATAGTGTTTGCTATTATTCACTTATATATTGTTTATTATTATTTACTTATATAATGTTATTTATTTACATATTATTATATATTGTTTGTTATTATTTGCTTATATATAATGTTTATTTACTAATATAATGTGTGTATTAATGTGTCTGTGAAGAGTCGGGGCGTGGCTCCGGTCATCGCCGGATTCGGACCACCTTCACTGTAACTCAACTGCAGGAGCTGGAGAGAGTTTTTCAGGACACACACTATCCAGACGTCCAGACCCGAGACCTTCTCGCCTGCCGCACACAGCTCACTGAAGCACGAGTGCAGGTACACTAACACACTTTAACACATTCTAACACACACGAATACACACACACACAGACGCACACACACAGTAACATACACTAACACTCAAACACCTAAACACTGAAACATATAATATAATAAAAAATATAATATAATAATTAGGTTGACATGTAACTCAACCAACTGTATTTATTATTATCAATACATTTATTTGTTTGTTTATTTATTTATTTATTTATTTATTTATTTATTTATTCTATTTTTTTTTTTCTTAGATCTGGTTCCAGAACCGCAGAGCGAAGTGGAGACGCAGTGAAGCTAAAGCCACTCACAGACCTTTAACAATGACGACAGACCAGAAACACACTCCACACACACACACTGCTCCACTCTGTCTGCCGGTAAACATTAATCATCCTTAAATAATATGTTACATATTTAAATATTAATGTTAATAATTAATGTTATTGTCATGGTGAGATAAGCTATAAAAAAAATCATGTATCGTAAAATAATATAGTAATAATAACATGTAAAATGATGACATATACATACATACATATATACACTTTGATTGGCCGCATGTAATGCTCTGCATAATACTCAATATTTAGTGGGCAATTACTATTAATAACATTATTATTTTGAACATTAAGTTATTATTATATAGTACATAGTGGGTATAAAGTAATATTAGAATAGAATAGAATAGAATAGAATAGAATAGAATAGAATAGAATAGAATAGAATAGAATAGAATAACAGGCTTATTACATAACATGCACTTAAACAAACATGATTTATTTAAAATAAATTGAAATAAATCACATTATGTATTCCTTAATATCATGTTTTTTTATTTCTTTTAATTATTTTTACAATTGTCTTAATTCAGGGACGATTATTGTAATATTAATCACTAAATTTATGTAATTTGCATATTCAAATACTATTGCAAGTGACTGACATTTCTCCTGTTTGTGGATTGCAGTATTTGGGTTTTGCACAGAAGCTCTGGCTGCCGAACTCCATCTGTCCAGCCTTCAGTTCTCCTTCATTAACAGCAGCACAACATTCACATTTCTGACCGCTCAAAAACAGACACTTTCAGGCACAGTCTTGGGAAGATACGTATTTCTGCATCTCTGCTGTGCTTCTGCATCATAACATGTGTAAATAAGCATGCCTCTATAATGCATTTTGTATATAAAAACTCCTTTATTTTTTATTTTAAAAACAAAATCACAGTTGTAAACTAATTTCCTTTATGCTTCCAGTGTCAGGTTTACGTAAATTATACAATAGTATTTGGATGCAGCCTTTATGATGCAAGCTGAGATTGCATCACTCAGCGATGCAATGTCAGACACAATGCACTCAATGGAGTGAGTGATGTCACTGTGACGGGTAGGGTTATTGGTGGGGTTAGGTGAGCTCATTAAAAAGCATTGGATGCAGCTCAGATTGCACTGCACCAGGTCTGCATCCAGACCCCTCTCAAATTATACTGCAACTGTATGCAGTAGCTGCTCTATAAAAATTCAACCCATTTTTTTTTTTTGTAAATTATGGACAAAACAAACTTTTCTATTATTTATGTGCCTAAATATAACCCAACATTTAGGTTAGTTCATATTTGACCCAATTTGAGTTAAAATAATCTAGAATGTCCTTTAGACTAAATTATGCACAAAAAATGAAAGCATGGGATTACTATTTATATTTATGTAACAATTACTTACAATGTACTCGCTTAATACTGCACAAAAATGCTGGGTTCTTTTAACCCAATGCTGGGTCAAATGTTAAAAAAATTTAATTTAAATGTCATTTTAAAAAATAAACCCAACATTTTTTTCCCCATTTTTGACATGTTGGGTTAAAACAACCCAGAAATTCAATCTTCTTTATAAATCAATTCAGAGAAGCATATCAATCATAATTTTTGTTGTTAAAACTATTATATTTTGCATAATAATTATATTATTCTTTATAACTAAAGAAGTTTAACAAGATGATTAAATGTGCTTAAGAAACAATGAATTCAAATAGAAATTAATTAAATTAATGTGTCATTGTTTTGAATTGTTTCATAATTGTAACTTTTGTCATTATATTTGCTAACTAAAGTGTTTATGTTTGATATTAAAACACTTATTTTTTAATAAAGAAAAAAGACCTTATTTTGATTTCTACTATCTGTTCACTGAGATTTATAGGGATTTTCAGAAGCATTGAGTCAAGTAACTAAATTACTTAATGATTGAATACTTTTCAGATGTAGTAATTAATATAAAAGTAAATTAAATACAGTTTTAATGATGTAATTAACGTGATTACTTATTTGGAGTAACTCACCACTTCACAATAAAACCCATTTGGCCTATAACATCTGTCAAAGGGACCACTAATGAAAGCTAGTTTTGGGCTAATGGCACTCACCAAAGAATTTTTGAAATCTCCAAAAGCATACACAGCGGCCTCTTGTGGATTCCTGAAAACAAAAACTACAAAAAAACAGCTCCTGGGACCTAATTGATGCTCTCCAGAAACTTATATAAATGTATATATTTCAGAATGAGCATGGGTCGGCTAATTTGGGTACATTTGCATCCTTAGGGAATGTTAATTAATGTCAAAGACTATAAAATACACAAGACATGGCACTCGTATCTTTTTGAATCAGGAAAAGTGTAACTGTCAATATGGTGAATAAAGCCCCGCCTACTAGTACAGGAGCCAATCATCAGTTCCTATATGGTGCAAAAAGCCTGCCTTCTAGTACAGGAGCCAATCATCGATTGCTATAGACTGACAATACTCTGAGAGAGGGACTTGGACCAGACGTGATTTTCTGCAGATTTTGTGTGATTTGGACGATTGCAAATGGAAGTAAAGAGACAGTTGTTGTTTAATTTTATTGATGATTCCTAATGTAAAATTCAATCGCAAGTCTGGCTAACATTTTTGGAGAATTTGATGTTTCCCCATTCAGACAGAATGCCCGAGAGGATTTTCAAAGATGGCCACCAAGTGAAATTACTTGCCTTAAAGGGACTTTGTTATTGTGCACTGTCCCTTGTTGTCAAAAATAAATACATTTTAATTGTCAAAGAAATAAAAAGTGCAATTAAAAGTTTTTTTTAAAGGTTAAGGTTAGGTTGTTTTAATTAGGCAAATCATTGAACAACAGTTGTTTGTTCTGTAGCCAATAGAAAAAATATATTTCGTAAGGGGGCTAATGATATTGACCATAGCAGACCTTCTTTTTTCCCAGCCAATTCCAGCCAAGCTAAAAGAAATAATATACTAGGAAATACTATGAAAATTCTCCTTGCTTTGTTAAGCAGCACATGGGAAATGTTTTAAAATAATAACTAATTCAACAGGAGGGCTAATAATTCAGCATTTAACTATATCTAAGTGTTGATCACAAGTGTTGTATTAAGCTTTGTGATTTTAAAGAGATAATCAGTGAATAGATATGGAGCCATAAATGGATTCTGTTGTCGAAATGTCTAATTATCACTGAATTGGTTTATTGGCTCTTAAGTCATAAAGCGGTGTCTTATCTTAATTTGACTGAGTTCGCAGGCGGGTCAGGATGGGTTGACAGGGCAAACGCAAGATCCACTGCATGTTCAATGCTGAAGGAAAACACTGATGACTGATAACAGAACACTAGATGACCAGAAAACGAACCCTAACCTTTAGTTATCTCAGGCCGACAGGGCTGATTCGTTAAATGAAGTGAACACGTTTTCCAGGCTGGAGGACAGAATTATCAAGACCTTTTCAACTGGAGGTTTCAAACTAATATAATTTATTTTCTACACCATAAAAATATGCTGGGCTGTTTTAACCCAATGTTGGGTCTAATATAGGTGATTAAAAAGTGTACTATGAAGTTTCCATGAAATCTAAAGGTGTTAGCATCAGTCTTAAAAGGGGATCTACAGTATTATGCAATCATCTCGTTTATAAGGTGTTTAGATACAGTTGTGTGGCAAGAGTCTGTAAATATTACCAGCTTATAATGGTAAAAATGCATTGAGTTAATTTTGTTATAGTCACACTTCATAAAAACAGTCTGCAGAAAAACTTTGACAATCTCTGTTTGTACGTGTCATCAGAGGTGGATTGCGTCAGCATAAGAAGTTAGGGTGTACTCACACTATGCTATCTGAACCGTGCTCAGGCGTGTTTCCCGGTTCGTTTGAGAAGTGTGAGTACTCTAAATCGGGCTCAGGCGCGGTTCAGTTGGCTGGCCCTGGCCCCCAAATGGAAGAGGTGGGAAGCCCGAAACTGAAGACGAGACGTGACTTTTAAGGGACTGTTTCATATGAATTTATTAATCATTCTTATATAGGGTGCTTTCACACCTACACTTTTGTTTCAGAACGTATCTCGTTTGCCCAGTTAGCGCGGTTCGTTTGGTATATGTGAACAGGGCAATCGCGCTTTGTTCCGCGCCAAAGTAATCGCTCCGAGATTGATTGAATGAGATGGGCTCCCCTGGAGCGGTTCGATTGCAGTGAGAAAGCGATCCAATCCGAGCGCGGTTACATCACAGTGTTTTATGGATATGTAAAGGCTTACAGCTATCTAAAGAGAGAATTATGAGTATGGTGGAAAGTTTTGCGAGTCTCCGGATGCCCGCAAATGAGTGATGAACTCCCGGTAATCTCGCTTCTCCCTCCCGGTCCTCAAATAGTTCATCGTCGCGCACCCTTTTCACCCCTCCCCACCGCATCTCTTCTCAGACACGTCGCGCGCACCCTGTCAATCACCACCAAACCACCACCTCTCCTGACAGTTTAGCGGGACGCTGCAAAATAAACCCTGACACTCTGACCAATGTGAGGAGAGTTTACTCGCATGTGACTTGTTTTAGCTCTTTTGGTCCGATTAGAAACTTTGTGAGTACTCTAAATCGCGAACCGCTCCAAGAGCAAAGAGCAACAATGTAACAATTGTAATCTCTGTTTCGGAACAACTGAATTGATCACATGTGTGAAAGCACCTTTACTGTTCAATGAATACAAACTGCCGTAGTTTATTAAAGATGCAAACCCCTCACTGCACGACAGCTGCACCTTTAGCAAACTTCCTAATATCTGCAGCACGAGGACTTTATGAGCGTCAAAAATGTCTGATCTGTTCAGCAAATTATTTGATTATGTAACTGTATAATCTCCATTGTGCTCAGCGAGAGCGCTTTCTCTTCTGTTAAACTGACCAGCGCATCATCGATGATGTAAGCGTGCTCCTGCTCGGATGCAATGTGAGTGCTGGCCGCTGGGGCAGAGGGGATGGGGGACAAGCATTCTTCGGCACGGTTCAAAGCAACTATACATAGTGTGAGTACGCCCTTAGTCTTGTTTTTGAATCTGCCACTATGCTGACACACAGACATTTGTAGCTCCGCCCTCTTTAAAAAAAAGAGCATAATCTCATCTGAATTTAAAGTGGCAGCCACCAAAATTCCACAATTAGTATTAAAGCCTAAAAGGTGCTGTTTCAAACAGTTATAAAACATTATTTGTGTGGTATTTTGAGCTGGAACTTCACTACACACACTACCGTGAAGACACACAATGTCATAAGATGTTAATAATACACACTCATAAATAAAGGTGCAAGCTGTCACTGGAGTGGTACATTTTCAAAAGGTACAAATTTGTACCTAAAATGTCCATATTAATACCTCAAGAGTACATATTAGTATCTAAAAATTTAAAGAGGAACACTTTTGTACTTTTTAGGTACTGATTTGTTTCCTTGAGGTATTAATATGGACCTTTTGGGTACAAACTGTACCTTTTGAAAAGTTACCACCCCAGTGACAGCTCATGTACCTTTATTTCTGAGAGTGTATGTTAGATTTAGGTCGCCAGCTTCTAAGGACAATGTTTTTTTGCCGTCCAATAATGACGTGAAGTGACGTTGATTTTTTGTTGCTTTTAGGTTGTGTTGGAAAGTGACCAAAATCCAGCTTTGATCCATCATCTTAAACCAACATCATACACTCTCAGAAATAAAGGTACAGGAGCTGTTTTTACCTAAAGGGTCCATAATGGTACCTCAAAGGTACTTTTTAGGTACATTTGGGTGCTAATATGCAGCTTTAGGTACCACTGTGGACTATTTGGGTACAAATATGTATCCTTTAAAAAGGAACTACCCCAATGACAGCTCCTGTACCTTTATTTCTGAGAGTGTATTGACGTCAAATACGGACATTTATTCATCGGGTATGGCAACCAAAATTCAACATCTGATAGATGTCAAAGTGGTAACGTGCTCACAATGTTGCCCCTGCTGAAAAATCCAGCTTATACCAGCTGGTTGGCTGGTCTTAACTGGTCAAACAGGCTGGTTTTAGAGGGATTTTGGCAATTTCCAGGCTGATTTCCAGCCATTTCCAGCCTGATCTTAACTAGTCATGCTGGGAAATGACCAGCTAAATTCAGCTAAAACCAGCTTGACCAGCCTGGTTTAAGCTGGACATAGCTGGTTTTGGCTGGGCTTCCAGCCTGGCCAGCTAAGACCAGGCTGGAAATGACTGGAAACCAGCCTGCACTGAAAAAAATTATTTAAAGATAATTCCTTGCATTTACTCATTTTTTTTTACGTTAAGTGGTTGTAAACAATTTATTTGGGCTGAATTTAAACAAAAAAATTAAGTTGAACATTATTAAACTTAATTTGTTTGTTGAAATTCAACATAAATAAATGGTTTGCAACAGTTCTGCATGCAACACTTTTTTCAGTGTGGAAAAGGCCAAAACCTCTCTAAAACCAGCCTGGTTGACCAGCTAAAGCCAGCCAACCAGCCTAGGCTGGTTTAAGCTGTTTTTTTCAGTAGGGTACACGTTGATATTTGTTTGTGTTGGGAGAACTTGAAGGAATTAAGTTAATTTATTAGTTTTTACAAATTGAAGTGGTTTGAACATAAAATATTTAAGTTTTCCCACTAAAAACCTCAACAATTGTGTTGTTTCATCTCATTTTAAATAAATAGTTTGAACAGAGGGTTGAAAAGATCCGCCTCTAAAGAAAGATTTGTTGGTGACACGACACTGTCAATGAATTGAAGTTCATTGACGTAAGCAAAATCAGTGCTTAGGAAAATATTATTGACCCAATAAATCCCATAAAATAATGGTTTGTGTGGTAGCGCGTTCACGACTTTCTCTAAGCACTGCACCTTAACACACTTGTTTATTTTACTGCCCTGGCCTCACCTTGACATCATCATTTTCCAAAAGTTCAACTCTTCACCTCCGTGTCTATCAGTGCTTTACAGCCTCAGAGCAATGAAGATTATCTCCGTTTTATCAGTGTACTACCCTTCTGACTACGGCAGAAAGCCCGGTATTTAATTGGATTAATAAATATCTCCAGACTGACACACGCAGATGACGGGTCTCTGTGCAGCAAACATGTTAACATGGTGAAGAGTGCAAATGACCCGCATGCATTTATGATTAATGTCAGATATTAGCGATATTCAAGTTCCTGGAGGAGCACCAGTACAACACGTTTTGCACGTCTCTTTTTTCTTCCACGCTCTTTTCAGGACTTGCCCAATAGGTAGACCTATTTTTTGAGACCTCCAAGTGGGAGGGAGTTATATCACAGGTGGGTTGGTTATAACACAACAGGTTACTGTGAGGTTGGGTTTAGGGTTGGGGAAGGTGTTGACATTAATAAAACACAACAGGTTACTGTGAGCACTGTCGCCTCACAGCAAGGAGGTCACTGGTTTGAGTCCCGGCTGGGTCACTTGACATCTCATTGTGGAGTTTGCATGTTCTCCCTGCGTTTGATACAATTAAATTAACTATATTGGCCGTAGTGTATGAGTGTGTATGGGTGTTTCCCAGTGCTGGGTTGCAGCTGGAAGGGCATCAGCTGTGTAAAACATATTCTGGATAAGTTGGCAGTTCATTCCGCTGTGACAACCCCTGATGAATAAAGGGACTAAGCCAAAAGAAAATGAATGAATGATGGTTAATCCAGTGGTTTTCAATTCAGGTCTAACAGGTCTAGGCTTTCTAGAAACATCCATGCAGATGTGTTGAGGCAAGTTGAAGATACAATCTGCAGGACACCGGACACTCAGGACCGAGTTTGTGCACCCAAAAGGAGACAAGGAAAATGTGCTGGTCCTACAGAGCCACTGATTTAGGAGACAATGCTTCCCTCTTGTGGTATTTCAGATTTCAAACTTGACTGAGATATATACAGTATTACTGCATCAAACTAAATAACTGACTGTTCAGTACAATTTTAAAAATAATAATTGAAATTTTAGATTTATCCCACAATTATTCATTTGGAAGATGTTTATTTATTTATTTTATTTTTATCCAAGCGACTTATAAATAAAACAATAAAAAGCAACAATAATCAGTGCAACAACAAACCAAATATACATACATAAAAATATTTATCCGTGTGATATTTCTCAGTTATAACTAATATATATATAACTAAAGCAGTATAAATAATAATAATAATAATAATAATATGCTAAAATGTTTTTATGCTTTAATATTTTTATTAGCTATATAAAGGTAAAACAGATTAGAAAACAGAAATTAAAATGAATAGATAGTTAGCAGTTAGTTATTAGCTGAAAATGCATGAGAGAAGTGCTACGATAAACGCTAAACTCATGAATACTAATTAATATTAATTACTTGGAAATGCATAAGAGAAACTATTAATATAAACAAGTAGATCCTACGCTAAACTCGTGAATATTAATGATCATTCTTCAGTATGTCTACCTGAGTGGCTGGCTTAATATTAGGGCTTTAGCAATCACAGTCGTTAAAGAGATATAGTTCATCTAAAAATGATAACTTACTCATCATTTACTCATCCTTAAGTGGTTTATTGAATAAATTACATTCTTCTGTTCAACACAAACCAAGAGAACGACAAAATACTACGGTAAAAAAATACCGTCATATAAAGCATGCATTTAATTTACATATTCAATGAAGTCATATAAAAATATAGAAATATATATAAAAATAATACGTCAGTTACTGTTTTCCCCACAGCACTCTTCATAATATCTTCCTTTTTTGTTCAACATAAAAATTAAATTTAAACAGATATAAGAAACAAATCGAGTAAATAAAAAAAAAAATTATTCAATTTTTTTGAGTGAACTACACCTTTTTAAAGCGGCGCTCATGAATATTTATGAGATCACGTGACGTGTACGGGCGCTACCGGAAGATTACAAAGCAACATCCTTATGAGTTACCGTTAAAGCTTTAAAATCAATAACCCCATGTGAGTATTGTCTCTTTTCTACAGTATCCAGTTGACGGTGTTCCCTGTGACCTTTTCTACATGACTTTGACCATGTATTGAGATAACTTTAAAATGTTATACTGCAATTTAGATTATCCCTGGCTTTATCTCTCATTTCTTATTTAGTTTTGTTCTGTTGTCTTTTTTTGTTGTTATAGATGTTATATATCTTCTGTATATATTTGAACTCTTATAAAACGTTTAAATAGTACCAAAGTAAACAAATCTTTACGACCTAATTAATATTCATGAGCAGCTCCGCCTTTGGGACGCGCTGCAGCAAGAAGCTCTGACGTCACAGAGGAGGAGAGAGCAGAAGTGAGTTGGACCACTTATTTTTTTTCTTTCTCCATCCTAGTGATGATGGCGTCCCTGCTACACCCATGATCAAGCAGAAAAAGAAGAGGAGGAAGGAAAGAAGGAAAGAAATGTCCGATGCTCATCTTCAATTCACCCGCATAGCCTATTGTGTGTTAATATGTCCGGATCATTGACTCTGAGGTTTGGATAAGGTGCCGGTGCATCCATCCATTTATCCGTTCATCCATTCATCTGTTCATCCATCCAGCGCAGTGGAGGGCACGGGCCGGGCCGATGGCTGCAGGGGGCGGTGGAGGAGGATTCGGGGAGTCGGTGGATCATTACCGGGCGGAGGTAGAGCGGCTGACTCGCGAACTTGCCGAGGCCAACCGGGAGAAAGTGCGGGCGGCGGAGTGCGGGCTGGTGGTCCTGGAGGAGAACCAGACCCTAAAACAGCAGTATGGGGAGCTGGAGACCGAGCAGGACACTCTGAGGAAGGAGCTCGAGCAGCTGCAGGAGGTACACATGTTTTAATCACAACTGGGTTTCAACATAAGCGCCGGTTGTGTTTAAATAACTGAGAACAAAGAGGGCTAGAGTGCTACCGATATATAGTGGGAACAGTGATGTTGTGTATTGTTGTACTAGAGCTGTAGACAACATAAAAACAATGATTTGGTGATGCTAGAATAGAATAGAATAGAATAGAATAGAATAGAATAGAATAGAATAGAATAGAATAGAATAGAATAGAACAACTTGGAATAGAATACTATGTTGTGGAATAGAACATTTATACGATATGTTGCATTGTTCTAGAACAGATGACAACATAAAACAATGATCTGGTGATGCTATTATAGAATAGAATAGAATAGAATAGAATAGAATAGAATAGAATAGAATAGAATAGAATAGAATAGAATAGAATAGAATAGAATACAATGCTTCTAAAATGTTGTTGTAACATTGATGTTGTTATGTTATGTTATGCTGTTATGGAATAGAGTGAAGACAACAAAACAATAATCTGGAATAGAAGGCTTCTAAAATCTTGTGGTACTAATGATGTTGTGTTGTGTTGTATTGTGTTATGTTTTGTTATGTTATGTTGTTATAGAAAAGAGGAGAAGACAGCATACTATTATGGAATAGAATAGAATAGAATAGAACAAAGCAGAATAGAATACTATGTTGTAGAATTGAACTTGGATATGATATGTTGCTATGTTATAGAAAAGAAGACAACGAAACAATAATCTGGTGATGCTATTATGGAATAGAATAGAATAAAAATTCTAAAATTCAAAATTCTCATTGTAACAGATGTATCTGTTATGTAATGTTGTTAGAAAAGAAACAATAATCTGGTGATGCTGTTATAGAATAGAATAGAATAGAATGCATCTTAAATTTTGTTGTAACATTGATGTTGTTATGTTATGTTATGTTATGTTGTGTTTGGTTGTGTTGTTATAGAAAAGGGGAGAAGACAACATAAAAAATAATCTGGTGATGCTATTATGGAATAGAATAAAATAGAATAGAATAAAATTAAATTAAATGGAATAGAACCTAGAACAAAGTGGAATATAATGCTACTAAAATCTTGTGGTAACAATGATATTATGTTATGTTGTAGAAAAGGGGAGAAGACCACATAAAACAATAACCTGGTGATGATATTATAGAATAGAATAGAATAGAATAGAATAGAATAGAATAGAATATAATAGAATAGAATAGAATAGAACAGAACAAAGGGGAATAGAATGCAACTACAATTATGTTGTGGAATAGAACATTGATTTGATTTGTTGCTATGTTGTGTTATAATAATATTATGTTATTACTATTATGGATTAGAATGGACGATTATGAAATAGAATAACCAGAATATAGAGGATAGATGTTATATTGGAAATAAAGAATAGAATAGAACTGAGAATAAAGTGAATTAGAGGATGATGTTATATTGGAAAGAATAGAATAGAATAGAATAGAATAGAATAGAATAGAATAGAATAGAATAGAATAGAATAGAATAGAATATTGCCAAAAATGTGGTCATGTCATGTTATGAAATGAATATTGATACTAAGTGTGTAAATATTGTTAATATTATTGAGAATATTATTGAAAGTACAATATTTTCAGGTAATAATATTTTTAAAAAGCAATCCTGGTTGTGTTGTAATGAACCTTGGTTTACTTTCATTTTACTAATTAATGTTATTCTACAATTGAGCACATCTAAGTGATCTAAAGGCTGTGCTAAAACTGCAGTTATGGTCTATCAGACAGCTGAAATAAAGCAGCCAGTGCCATTGATTTCATTCTGATAGCCTTGCACAGCAAAATAAAAATCATATAAAGGCGTTAACATCTTCAGTCAATCCTCTTTTTGACCTAGCTTCAATAATTGATATTGTTTTTTATTTTTTGCGCCCATCTAATGTGCCCAAAGACTGCGTGCAGCAGAAATGAGGAGAAAAGCTCAGTTGTTTATATCTTAGCAGACTAGATGATGTTCCCGACTGATGCATTTTATCTAATATTGCTTCTTCGTCTATATTTTCCCCTCAGTCTGAGTTTATTCATAGCTTCATTAGTAGATCTAGTGTGGTCTTGCTGACTGCAGTGCTGAAGGTTAGCTCACGACGGCTGCCAGAGAACACAATCACATGATAATCAGATTGACAGAGACATCAGTCCTTCATATGCACTTCAGGACAAAGGCTGACATTGAGCAAAAAATTGCCATTAAAATTGAAGCTGAAGACTATTTCGAGTCAAGTCAGATCAAGTTGAGCTTTATTTATATAAATATAAACACAGCACTGCACATTAGAGCAATTTATAAACCTATACATAACTAACTGACTATACATATCCTATAAAACAGTCTCCAAACTTGTTCCTGGAGCGCCGGTGTCCTGCAGATTTTAGCTCCAACCCTAATCAAACACACCTGAACAAGCTAATCAAGGTCTTACTAGGGATACTTGAAACACCCAGGCAGGTGCGTTGAGGCAAGTTGGAGCTAAACCCTACAGGGACACCGGCCCTCTAGGACTGAGATTGGTGACGCCTGCTATAAATAGTTAACTATTCAAATAAAACAGACTGTACAAGTACTTTTACACAAAAACAGAAACAATACTGTGCGAGATATTTTGCAAAATATGTATTTAAGGAAGAAGAAGTAAGTGATTTGTTTGGTAAATTCACAAGTAAACATTGTTTTCCTTATTGAGTCCTTGTAAGATGGAGTTTTAGTGAAGGGTCTGGTGCGTATAGAGAGAAGAGTGTTTTCTACAGGTGGTTTGTCAAGCCACTCACTTCAGAAATGAACAATGTTTTGAGGATTTTGTATTGTCTGTGTGTTTTTTATATTTATATAATATATATTAACATATTGGGGCGATGCAGTGGCGCAGTTGGTAGTGCTGTCGCCTCACAGCAAGAAGGTCACTGGGTTGCTGGTTCGAGCCTCAGCTGGGTCAGTTGGCATTTCTGTGTAGAGTTTGCATGTTCTCCCTGCGTTCACGTGGGTTTCCTCTGGGTGCTCCGGTTTGCCCCACAGTCCAAAGACATGCGATACAGGTGAATTGGGTAGGCTAAATTGTCCGTAGTGTATGAGTAGGAATCAGTGTGTAGATGTTTGCCAGAGATGGGTCGTGGCTGGAGGAACATCCGCTGCGTAAAAACGTGCTGGATAAGTTGGCGGTTCATTCCGCTGTGGCGGCCCCGGATTAATAAAGGGACTAAGCTGAAAAGATGAATGAATGATTGATATTTACATATTTATAGTTATATGTTTGGAATAAGTTAGGGCTGGGCCAATAAACCACATCATAATGATTTGATGATAATTTATTAATCAGTTAAAGATATTACAGATGAGGTGTTAAAGATGTTATGAGATCTGAAGATATCATAATGATTCTGGTCTATAATTTATGTCGATAACAATGATAAGCTTTGGACATTTTTACTTTGTGTGAGTAAATTTGAGAGCCAATCATAAATTAGAACAATGCAACAACAGCCAATCAGCATGCATTTAATTTACATATTCACGCAAGACTTATCTTTTTGTCAAAACAAAAAGGTTTAACGAATCCTGTGCCCTTGCTTGCATAGTTTTATTTCACATTTGCATATTGTGCAAAAGAGGTATTTAAGGATGAAAAAGTAAGTGATTTATTGGTAAATTCCCAAGTAAACATTGTTTACCCTATTGAGTTCTTGTAAAATGTAGTTTTAGTAAAGTGTCTGGTGCATATGGAGAGAAAAGTGTTGTCTACGGGTAACAATGATAAGCTTTGGACATTTTTAATTAGTGTTAAATCCCAATCACATGGTAGACTAATACAACAACAGCCAATCAGCATGCATTTAATTTACATATTCAAGCAAGAATTCCCTTCCTGTCGAAAAAAAGTTTAACAAATTGTATGCAATAATATATAATATAATATAATATAATATGATATGATATGATATGATATGATATAATATAATATAATATAATATAATATAATATAATATAATATAATATAATATAATATAATATATTATAATATAATATAATATAATATAATATAATATAATAAAATGTAATGTAATGTAATGTAATGTAATATATTATAATATAATATAATAAAATATAATATAATATAATATAATAAAATAAAATATAATATAATATAATATAATATAATATAATATAATATAATATAATAAAATAAAATATAATAGAATATAATATAATATAATATAATATAATAAAATGTAATGTAATGTAATATAATATAATATAATATAATAAAATATAATATAATATAATATAATATAATATAATATAATATAATATAATATAATATAATATAATATAATATAATACTATATGTAGTTATTTTGTACATTTAATTCATCTCTTAAATAAACAGGCTGACAGGCTTGTCTTTTTTATTTAATTGTATTAGAGATGATGTTTTCGATGTTTTTGGCATATTTACACTCATTTAGCTTCTTTAGTCACAACTTTTTATTTTGGATTTATTTTTTAGAAATTGTCTTAATTATTTAAGGACAAATGTTTATAAAAAGGACAAATGTTTTTGTTCGTAAACTGTAATTTAAAATTAATAATAATAAAAAAAATTATTAGTATTACTAGCTTTAAGTGCAATTTAAAGGCTTACAATTAATTAGGTCACATGTGTCAAACTCAGTTCCTGGAGGGCCGCAGCTCTGCACAGTTTAGTTTCAACCCTAATTAAACACACCTAATGAAAGTAATTGAGTGCTTCAGGCTTGTTTTAAACCTATATATTGTATTGAAGCAAGGTTGGAACTTAACAGTGCAGGGCAGTGGCCTTCTAGAAAATTTGACACCCCTGATTTAAGTTATTTAGATATGTAAGTGTTCTAGTTTTTTTTTATTCCAGTCAAACTAAAAGAAATAAGATTTCTTTTCTGAAGACAAATATAATAAGTAACACTGTGAAAATGTGTGTGATTGTGTGTAATTGTTTTAATAACAGCACATTGGAAATAGCTGAAAAATAATACCAATTTGATAGGAGTTATTTTGTTTTCAGTATACAGTATTTTTGCCATATGTCGCCCAGCTCTAGTTTGAGCTATGATGATGTTTTCTTGTATTCAAAGTGATTTAAGCGGTGTTTGAGAATGGGAATTGCAGTCTTTGCTTATACATGCAGTGCATCGTTAATCATGTGCTTAAGTTCTCCATTAAATCTCATTGAACTGTATTGATCGCTGGCGAACAGATCAGAGGTCCGGGCTTGAAACGATCACTCAAAATTGGCATTTACTGACACTTTTGCATGAGAATACACGCATGAAATGATCAGAATATGTCTGTTGTTTTTCAAGCATTACTGTAATAATGGTATAATACAGTTTTAAATTTTGTTTATTATTTTATACATTAAAGTTCGTCCTATTTAATTATGTTTTGTTCATATATTTTATAATAAAAATATAATGTCAAATTTAAAACATATAATCATTTGATTATATAATAAAAAATACTATTTAAAGATCAGTGTAGACCCAAAATATTCATTAATTGGCATTTTTAAATCGTTTATATATGTTTTTATTGTCAGACAGAATTCAAATTTAATAGTATCACTGTGAATATATGATTCTACCATTATTACATGTATGTTTGTACCATATGTTTTACATTTTACCCTTACAAACATTGTTTAAAACTTTATTGAGGAATCTTAATTTTATTGTAATAAGCTTTAATATGCTTTTTATTTATGCATAATTAATTTGTTTAATTTTGGTGCAGATACCGAAATGGGACACACACATACACAAACATTGTATTGTATTTTGGGCTATACTGTATATACATATTTGGGATATAAAGGTACCCTACAGTAACATTTATATATTTTTACTGATTTACATGATTTCTTGTAATCTGCATTTTATTAGTAATCATCTGTCTTCCCCGGTGTATGAAATAGTAATGGTAATCTGAGCCATATAGCACATGATGAAGGCATCTGCTGATATATTATTCATAAATGTCTATTTCTGACATTCAAGACTCCCCATTGCCCAGCTGTGATTGGCTGAAACAACATGAAAGTGGAAAATAGACGATATTTACCTAAAAACAAAACAGTTAAAATAAGGAAATTACTATATATATATATATATATATATATATATATATATATATATATATATATATATATATATAAATACAGATAAACATAATTCAGTTTATACATTTTTTTACTTTAATTGCAACTATATATCTAATAACAGAAGAAGTATCAACTATATATATGGATGGATAGATAGACAGACAGACAGACAGACAGACAGACAGACAAACAGACAGACAGACAGACAGACAGACAGACAGACAGACAGACAGACAGACAGACAGACAGACAGACAGACAGACAGACAGACAGACAGACAGACAGACAGACAGACAGATAGATAGATAGATAGATAGATAGATAGATAGATAGATAGATAGATAGATAGATAGATAGATAGATAGATAGATAGATAGATAGATAGATAGATAGATAGATAGATAGGTCTACAGTAAGTCATATCTTGTTTGTTCTACTTAAGGTACTAGACAACCATTTTTATTTTTAAATAAGAGAGAGTAAGCGAGGGAAAGAGTTTGGCTTTGCGAGAGTCTTTGTTTTCTTCTGCACACCCAGATGCTTCCAGGAGCCTTAAATGTCCTTCCCAAGAATCTTCCCATTACAGAAAGCCATTCATAAAGCTGTTAGGGCTCATTCAAAAGCTACTTTATAGTTGTTTACTTGAATTCCACAGCTAATATCAATCACTCAAAGGGGTAGCCTCTGTCTGTCTGTCTGTCTGTCTGTCTTATCTATCTATCTATCTATCTATCTATCTATCTATCTATCTATCTATCTATCTATCTATCTATCTATCTATCTATCTATCTATCTATCTATCTATCTATCTATCTATCTATCTATCTATCTATCTATCTATCTATCTATCTATCTATCTATCTATCTATTTATCTATCTATCTATCTATCCGTCTTTATTCTTGACATTTCCTCTAAATTAATAAATTAAATAGTTATTTAGAGCATAAAAAGTGAATTTGTCAAAATCCCAGTCACGTTTCCCACAGTCTTTCATAATGAAACAAGCAGAGCTGACAGATTATTGGCGTATGCTGCTTCACTGCATTTGGATATTGGCTGAATATATCGGTTTCTGTTTTGTGGCTTGTAAGCTGTCAATAGAATCACATTGTCAACAGTTGTTTCTTTAATATCACGAACACAAGCAAAACAGACTCGGATGTCACTTATTCTAATTGTGCTCTAAGTTTGGTGTCGTCTGATAGATGGCCAGCCCTCAGTCTGAGTTGTGAGTGTTTTTTGTGAGGCTTTGAGGATTGAATCTGTCTCAGAGTGATAATGCTTAGGGATTTTTTTAAAGGCAAAGAAAACATTAGATTTGTTCACCTTTAACATGAAAAAAACTGCTATAATGTTAATATAAAGTTATCATCTTCTTATTCTTCTTATTCATTGTATTCTGGGGGAAGAAAACAGGATTTGTTCAGAAAATCTAGAAAAACATGTAAAATCTTTTACATGTATATCCATTAATAAATCGGCTATAATGTTAATATAAAGATATACACCAAGTATTAGAAACTCTTCTATGTTTTCTATGTTTGTTTGTAAAGCTAAGATTTTTTATATATATTTTGTTCTATTTTCTATAGCTTTGTTTTTCATATATATATATATATATATATATATATATATATATATATATATATATATATATATATATATATATATATATATATATATATATATGGTCTTATTTACCTTAGCTATAACTTCTACTTCTATATATCTATGTCTTGTGTTTTTACTTTCTGTTATACTCCATAATTTAGATTTTTATTGATTTATATCATATTATATTATATTATATTATATTATATTATATTATATTATATTATATTATATTATAATATTTAATATATTTATTTATATATATATATATATATATATATATATATATATATATATATATATATATATATATATATATATATATATATATATATATATATATATATAAACCTATACCTATAAAAAATATAGGTCACTATATTTATTATTTTTTAAGGTTAAACACCAGTACTTGCTTCACTTCTAAATTAATCAGGCATTTTGAACGAATCATTTGAATGATTAAATAAATGACTTATTGAAACCGTGATTTGTTCCCAGCTACATTCGGTTTTAGTATTATTTTTATTTAGCAATGGCCAGCACAAAAACACTCACTGTCTTTTTATTCTTATTGTTGTCAATATAGCACACCCTTGATTTGATTCATAGATTCACATTTGCTAATTACTGCTAATATACTGTTATAACATGCTAAAGAGCTATTCTGGATGTTAAAATCAGTAATTTCTGACTGTGCTTAATGTTTTTAGAGGTGTGTGTGAGTGTGTGAGTCTGGTAATGTGCGCCAGCGCAGGAGGAAAGATGAAAAATGCAGAGGTGCATTAGCTGAAGCCGCGCTGAGCTAAAAGCATCAGCTGCTCATATAGTGTGTGTGTGTGGGTGTGTAAAATGTATGTGTTTCGATAGCGATAATAAAAAAAATATATATAAATTCTGAGTGTACTTTAGTGCTAGTCAATGCTAAATAAAAATGGCACTGAAACCGCCAGTAGATGGCAACAAATCCCTGCTTGATGAGTGTTTCACTGAATCATTTATTCAAGTGATTCCTTCAAAATCACTAATTCATTTAGAAACGAAGCAAGTGTCAGTCTTTATGAATGAATCATTGTCTTAACGAGTGATTTACTGTGTCATTCGTTCAAATGATTCATTCAAAAGGCTGATTCATTTAGAAACAAAGTTAATGGTTGTCTTTACGAACGGATTAAAGAATCACTGGCTCAAATGATTCATTCATAGACAGATTCCTGTGTGAGTGTGTGGTAGTATGTTGATGATATTTCACCCAATATAAATAGCCATTTAATATGATAGAATAGCTATTTAAAATGATAGATAGAAGACATTAGATGTAGTCGTTGAGAATAAAGATATTGGGATGCTTTGTATTATTTGTATTTGTATTTATAATCCATCGACAGATCTCTGGAGTTCATATTGAGGTCCTGAAGTGCTTGGAGACATGTCTGCTTCTGCTTATGAATTATGGATCGGACAGATCCTGGCACTTAGGGGGGAAAGACATGGGAACGTCAAGTTGGATAATACGCATAAAGAAACATTCGCTGCATAATTCACATGACGAGTGATGTCACACGTTTGCCTTCATTAAAACAATACCTGGGTGAATCTCACAAGCCCTGACTACCTGTAAGCCTAATATCCATAGTGAGAAATTGATTTGCATAATGAAAATAATGAGATCACTGATCATGAGCTTATTTGGAATTGAGCATTTTTGTGATATTTGCATGACCATTAATTACTCTTACTCTCTTAATGCATCAAACATTCAAAAAGCAGCCTAATTAATGACAGTTTATTTGTTTGTTTGTATACAGTTTGCATGTTGATATTATTTTCGTAACAATTAATTACAGGTTTAATCCTATTTTCCTGCTGATTTTACCATTAATCATAACTCATAAATGTTTGACAGGCTTTATTTGGCATATTGCATATAATGATGATATATATACTGCATACTTTGACAAATGCAAGCTAGACTTGAAGCTGTCAGTATCCACAAAACATGAGAAATATGACTAATGATTGTAACTATAAAGGCATTATGCAACAAAGCAACACCATGCCAGACGCAGAGGCGTGATATTGCAGCATGCATTTAACATTTGCTGGAGCATCTGGTCTGATTCTTGAGCATAAATGAAGTGACTTTGAGCAGGTTCTGCGCTCTGCTGCAGAGCGGCTCACAGCACATATAAAGGTTCACTGCGGCCCAAAGGCCTTTATATCGATCCGAGTGTCTGTGTGGAGAAATCCAGAAAATACTCCAGCTCAGCTTACTCTCACACAGACAACTGTGAAACACACCCAGACTGAGAGAGAGAGAGAATAATAGAACAATAGAATGTTTGATCGACAGAGCAATAGATAGATGGATGGATGGATGGATGGATGGATGGATGGATGGATGGATGGATGGATGGATGGATGGATCGACAGATGGATGGATGCATGGATGGGTGGATGGATGGATGGATGGATGGATGCATGGATGGGTGAATGGATAGATGGATAGATGGATGGATGAATGGATGGATGCATGGATGGGTGAATGGATGCATGGGTTAATGGATGTATGGATGCATGTATGAATGATGGATGAAATGACATGGATGGATGGATGCATAGATGGATGGATGGATGGACGGACAGATGGATGGATGCATGGATGGGTGAATGGATGGATGGATGGATGGATGGGTGAATGGATGGATGGGTGAATGGATGGATGGATGGATGGACAAATGGATGGATGGATGCATAGATGGATGGATAGATGGATGGATGGATGGATAAATGGATGGATGCACGGACAGATGGATGGATGCATGGATGGGTAAATGGATGGATGGATGGATGGATGGATGGACGGATGGATGGATAGATGCATGGATGGATGGCTGAATGGATGGATGAGTGGATGGATGCATGGATCGATGAAATGACTGATGGGTGGATAGATGGACAGATGTATGAATAGAATGACTGATGGATGGATGGGTGAATGAATGCATGGATGGATGGTGCATGATGGATGGATGGATTGATGGATGGATGGAATGACTGATGGATGCATGGATGGATGAAATGACTGATGGATGGATGGACGGATGGATGGATGGATGGTGGATCGATGGAATTAATGGTGGATGGATGGGTTGGCTGGATGGATGGAATAACTGATGGATGGATGGATGGATGGATGGATTGATGAAATACCTAATGGAATGTATGAATGCATGGATTTATGATGGACGGAATGACTGATGTATGGATGTATGGATGTTAGGATGCATGGAGGGATGAAATGACTGGTTGATGGATGAAATGACTAATGGAATGACCCATGGATGAAATGATGGATGAATGGATGTTCATCTGGTTTGTAGAAGCTCAGTTCATTCTTACTAAGTGTAGAATGATATGCAGGCTGTTTCTCCTTCCCTGTCCTCTCACCCTGGCGCTCTGTATATTTTGCATGTGACTCTTATTTAACACACCTGATTCACATGACCAGCTCGTAAGAAGAGCTCCATTCAGCAACTGTGTTCCGATTCACAGCTCCCTACACAGTGTGCATTGCTTCCTTCTCCCTCTATGACAAAGTGGGAAAGTGAGTGGGAAAGTGGGAAAAATATAATTATTATCTGGTCACATGTTTTGTTGCGGTTGTTGTTTTTTATGTCAGTCAACTTGTAATTACCATTAAAAAAAGGTAATTTAAAGAGCACTAACTACTTCTCAAGCACTACTATGGGCTCTCCAGCACTGCTGCAGGACTGAATGACCACAAGGGAGAGTTTGATTGAATTTCAGCCTAATGGAAAACCCCAGTGGCGTCTCTTTGTAGAGCTCCCTCCGTCTCCATCCATGCAGAGCAAATGTTGAAGAGGGGAACACTGTAAAAGCAGACATCCAGCAAGCACTGCACTTTTTCTGCTTCTTTTGTCTGTGTAGTGTTGGCAGTTCTCTGAAATACGTTTAAAGCAGACCTATTATGCCACTTTTTACAAGATTTAAAATAAGTCTCTGATGTCCCTAGAGTGTGTGTAGTAAAGTTTCAGCTTAAAATACCACACAGATAATGTTTATATCTCTCTGAATCTGCCCCCGTTTAGGTTTTGATCCTAATTGTGGAGTTTTGGTGACTGTCGCTTTTAATTCAAATGAGATTGTGCTCTTTTCAGAAGAGGGCGGAGCTTCAAATGCCTGTGTGTCAGCATAGTGGCAGATTCAACAACAAGACTAACTTCATATGCTAATGAGGGAGAGATGGTCTCTAGTAGGCGGGGCTTTGATGACATGTATAAAAGGAAAATTGCAATCAAAGTGTTTCTGCAAACTGTTTTATCAAGTTTGATTATAACAATGTACAATTAATTAATTTTTACCTAGTTATAATTACAGGCTGTTACCACACATCTATGTTTAAATCCCTTATTTTTGCATAATAGGTCTCCTTTAAACTGAACCCAATGAAATTGACTGGAAATTAATAAAAACTAAGAGAGAAAGCTACATAAAAAAGACAAACAAAACAATATAAAGCTAGAAGGAGTTCAAAATGAAATCAATCGTATGTTGGCAAGACTTCAGGACTCCACCCATACTTTCAATCAGAAATGGCGTAGCTGCTATCTGGAGAGCATGTAAAGAAAACAAGTTGAAGGTTTGTCATTTCGGTTGTATTATTAATATTTAATATTTATGTTATAATTGTGGCTTAGTTATTATTATTGTTGTTATTATAATTAGTTTACATTACTGAATGTTGAATTTGTATTGTGAACTTTATGTTGTGTGGTATTGTATAAGTTCAAAATAATAAAAAAGTTAAATGACAAAATGAAATCTTTGAAAGTGTGTAATAATACTAAATACATATTGATTAAAAACTGATTAAACACTTAAATGGAAAGCAAAATAGATTTTTAAAATAAGCTGAAACAATTTAAAATGAAAACTATGAACGTGTGTAATAACACAAGATTTAAAACACTGATTAAACACCTCCCGACATGGAAAAGACCCTCTTTGCCTCCCTTTGGACCTGAGCTCTGCTGCCCTTTGCTCCCTTTTTAAAACCCCAAATCTTTCCATACTCTCTTCAACTATTTAGTATTAGATCAGAAAAACACACGTTTTACCAAAGATCCTCAAAAAGCACAAGCGTTTCAGTGGCCTCATAGTGTGAGGTGAAGTTCAGTCATTTTGTCCATAATCCAGAAGGCGTGTGTGGAATAGAGGACAGCACTGATCCCGCATAAAACACAGAGAAGATCAATGCAGAAGCTCATAGCGTGAGAAATCAATGGAGTGAGGGATGAACAGCACAGAACAGGCTAATGGAGCAGTGCATCATGGGGCAGAATGAACGCATTATTTGCTGCGCAATGAAATGTTACTTTTCTAACAAATTAATTATTGATCATTAACTTATTTATACACCTAATTTATCTTTCTTTGAGGGTCATTGTTTTTGAAACATTTCAATAGCTTTCTCACGTATTTGTTGGCAAAGTGGCGATCCTCAGCCCATCTTTGCTCCTAAAGGATTAGACCTTTCTTTAACCTGTTTATCTGATAACTAGTCCTAAACTGCTCCTGTCCCAACTCTTTTTGGAAAATGTTGCAGGTCTAAATGACAGGGTGTATATTTTCAAATGAAATGAAGTTGACCAGACAAAACATATGTTCAATTTTATGAAGTGATATTTTATTAAGCTACATAAAAATATATGAATGCTATTATAGTATATAATATAGTATATAATAGTCATGGTGGCACAGTGGGTAGCACGATCGCCTCACAGCAAGAAGGTCGCTGGTTCGAGCCCTGGCTGGGTCAGTTGACATTTCTGTGTGAAGTTTGCATGTTCTCCCTGTGTTTGCGTGCGTTTCCTCCGGGTGCTCCCCCACAGTCCAAAACATCCCAGGCTCATTGTGGAAGCGTAGTCCCGCGGACGTTTCTGGAGACCACAGAATACGTCCCGGCGGGTACGTACGGCTGCAGTTTTTGTTTTTGCGAATCTGCAAGAGGCCGCTGTTGTGCGCTTTTTCGCACCTCAGACGCCTCTCGCGAGTGCGGTTCGCACCCGCGCTGTTCTCGCGTGAACCCACCAGAGGCCGCTGTCCGACTGACCGGATGATTGACTGCACGACCGGCTAATCGGCCGACCCGCCCTCCTCCTTCCCAGAACCCAACCAGTTTTACCGATCGACCCGCCCGCCCGCTCACTTCCCTAAACCCAAGCAACAGTTTACAAAAAGCCGTCCAAAAAAATAAAAGCCCTGATTTTATTTTCTACCACGTTTTCGGATTTCACCGCGTTCTCACCCTGTTACAAAACTTGTTCACTTAATTTTTGGGATTCTGTTTTTGTCTTACCTTATTGCTGGAACCGCTCTTCCCCGGACTCCTCTCTGCATCTCGAGCCTGCCGACGTACACGGTGAGCTGAGTGGACAAACGGGTTGCAGCGGGGAAGCCCTCCACAAGGAGGTAAGCGGTCGGCCGGTTGGCCGGCCGGCCGGCAAGCGTGATAGGGAACAGCGTCACACCGCCCCTTAGCGTTCGCTTGAAAAAAATTAACGCGGCTGGGACTACGTTTTCAGAATGAGCTTGGGTTGGTCCAAAGATATGCGCTATTAATGAATTGAATAAACTAAATTGGCCGTAGTGTATACGAGTGTTAATGCAAGAGTGTTTGGGTATTTCCCATTGTTGGGTTGCAGCTGGAAGGGCATCCGCTGCGTAAAACATATGCTGGATGAATTGACGGTTCATTACGCTGTGGCGACCCCTAATTAATAAAGAGACTAAGCCAAAAAGAAAATGAATGTATGAATTAATTAATAAATAATTTTGATTTAATACTGGTTGAAAACAAGTTTTAACTAAATAAACCATTTAAATTATAAAACAAAAACACTGTTATCGTAAAAATGAAAAAATGTTTACTAGTTATAGTAATTAAGTTAATAAATAATTTATTTAAAATAATTAAATAAATTTAGTTAGAAAAGTTATGCTTCAGAGTACTACTTGTTTTATTATTGCATATGTATTATTGTATTATTATTGCAAATATTTAATAAGATGTATTTAATTCCGGTGGGATTAATACGGATTCAGTCATCAATAGTTGAACGGCTGAATGGAGCATACACTAACCTGAGCAATATTTCAATCACAAGATGGCACCAAACAGTCAGACAGACAAACATATACATATAAATGAGAACATACTCACTAATGGTCAAGATTATTCAAAGTCTGTGTTATTAGTTTCAGTGGTTGTTATCTGGGAATAGTTATTCTAGAAAGTACATCTAAGAGGTTGTTATTACAGAATAAACTCTGACAGGTTTATCGACTACAAAAAATGAAGCAGACCACTGTTATATAAGATTGAAGGGCTTTATTCAGTGAAAAGATTTACATTTCTAAGTATTTTTAAAACTTTTAATTAGTACAAAAATAGCAAATAACATGAAAAAAGCATGGCAACGTTCAAAACCTTGACATTTATGTCATATTTGCTCAATTATTGATCAGAATCAAAAACACTGCATTTATGACTAAATGGTTCGAAATAACAAACACTGTACTGGAAGACCCTCCTCACAGAATATGAAAAAAATGAGAAATAAAAAAACAATTACAAATAGACTACTTGACAAATCAGATGTTTACTTTTGTGTAATCCATCATTTGCTGTTGTTTCTCCCAGGCCTTCAGCCAGGTTTACACCACGCAGAGGAAGGTGGCTGAAGATGGAGAGACCAACGAGGAGACGCTGCTGCAGGAATCGGCAACTAAAGAGGCGTATTATATGAGCCGACTTCTGGAGCAGCAAGCAGAGCTCCAGAGCAGCAGATCTCAGGCGTCCTGCACACAAGCCGAAAACGAGAGACTCGCCTCCATTCTGCAGGAGCTCCGAGAGGTCAGAACAACTTACATCCAGCGGGTTATTATTGCAGGATAAAGCCTGACAGGTTTATCAACAACAAAACATGAAGCAGAGCACTGCTGTGTAAGACTGAAGGGCTTTATTCTGTAAAAAACAACCGCCTGGATGTACTTTATCCCACTTATTACATGGCTACTTGCTGCAAAACAGAGAAATTAGTCACACACAAACAAATTCTGAGCCATAATTTTTTTTTTTTCATTCATTTTATCAAAGGCAAAGCTGATAGAAACAAAAACGGCTGAACGGAGCATACACTAACCTACGAATTATTATATGGTGCCAATTTTGTGGTTTATTACACCCTGTTGTAATGGAGTGTGTATCCTGGTGTGTGTGTTTCTGTCAGAGTAATGAGATGCTGGAGCTGCAGAGGAGCCGGATGAGAGAGGAGGTCAGAGAGTATAAGTTCAGAGAGGCCAGATTACTGCAGGACTACACCGAGCTGGAGGAGGAGAACATCTCACTGCAGAAACTGGTGTCCACACTTAAACAGAACCAGGTGGACATACACACACATACATACATACTTGTATACATGGTTTATGAGGACTTTCTACAGCTGTAATGTATTTTATATAGGATAAACCAGTTATTATATGATGCCCTACTCATAAACACAACCCTTACAGGAAACCTTTGGCAAAATTTAAATGTCAAGCGTTTTAAATTACAAGGACACAATGCATGTCCTCATAAACCACCCTAATAAAGTGCATTGTTATTTATATATAATATTATATATTACAATTATTAATTTTTCTCGTTGCTTATGTGTTGTATCTGTTTACATGCAATAAACTAGCATATACACTGATATTTATAGAAATTTTTGAATACATGAGCCAATAAATAACTGATATAAATAACAGTAGTTAGATTAAAGTAGCTCATGAGGACCATTTTAATATATAGTGTAAAATATGTTGAAATATATAGAAAGTGCTAAAAGAAATTCTATTTTACAAGTTTAATTAAAAATAGGTATTATTAAATTCATAAATAGCACATTAATCGATTAATATACATGACTTTACCTGTTGTTTTGTTTATTTCAGGTGGAGTTTGAAGGCCTGAAGCATGAAATTAAAGTTCTGATGGAGGAAACTGCTGTGCTGAACAGCCAATTAGAAGATGCGCTGCGTCTGAAGGACATCTCCGAGAGCCAATTAGAGGAGGCGTTGGATGCCCTGAAAAACGAGCGCGAGCAGAAAAACATTTTGCGTAAAGAATTAGCCCACCATCTAACCGTGTGCGACGGGAATTTTAGCTCAGGCTGTGCTCACTTGATCGCATTGAGCTCAGCACCCCCTAGTGGCAGCGCAACACCAACAACTGCTACATCGCCCAGTAGTGAAGACGGCGGGAAATGTAACGGGCATCTGCTTCAGGGCGCAGCAGGTTCAGTGTTGAACCGTCTGAACGGAGACTTCAGGGCGTCCAGTTTGAGGAAGAGTGAGATTTTGACCCCTGATCTGTTTAGTGAGCTCAATGGCCCAGAGATCCTGAAACTCAGACAACAGCTTCAGCAGGTCAGTAAGAAGGAGGCGGAGCTTTTGCCTGTACCACGCCCATATCATTAATATGTATTTGCATCAAAATTTCTATTAGAATAAGCTCATTTTATAAAGCAAAGCTGTTTGTTGCATGCAATAAGTAGCTTTTTTTAAAACTCATGTCTCTAAAGAGTGGCTACTGCATTGGTTTAGGCGTTGTTCTGTTTACAATGGGATGCTGCAGTGTCGTGGGATGAAATATGAGACCACCATACACACTAATGGACCATGCTACTGGCTTATTTATATCCTTCCTGTCACAAGAGATCGCTGTTCCTGTAGTGCAGGTTCATTTGAGTCAAATACATGTGAAGCTCTGGAGTATGTCTATGGCGAACAATGAATATACATTAACTGAGTTACGAATGGCTCTAAAACAGAGATGTCCAAACTCAGTCCTGGAGGGCCGGTGTCCTGGAGAGTTTAGCTCCAACCCTAATCAAACACACCTGAACCAGCTAATCAAGCTCTTACTAGATGTACTAGAAAGTTTCTGGCAGGGGTGTTGGAGCTAAACTCAGCAGGACACCAGCCCCGGCCCTCAAGGACATGTTTGGACATGCCTGCTCTAAAATATTGTTTGAAAAAAAAAAATTTCTTCAAACATTTCATTGGCCCACTAGCACTTTAGGAGACCACAGTTTAGTTAACCAGCTTCACAGTATTGATCTTACTGGTGATTTGCATGATGGACCACTAGCCAGTATACAGTAGTCAACATTTGAAACCGATCACAAAGTTTCATCAAAGTTGTCCTAAAACTATTGACCAACACCCATTCTCGTCTTAAAACTTCATCAAACTTTATTGATCCACTTCAAATGTTGACTAAATTAATTCGTCTACTTGTTCATTTGCTGCAGGTGGAACGGGAAAAAGCGTCTCTGCTCAACACCCTGCAGGAATCCCAGGCAGTGCTCCGTCATACGCAGGGGGCTCTAACAGAGCAGCACGAGAAGGCCAGCCGCTTAGGGGAGCGTTTCCGAAAACTCCGCCGCCAGCGTAGCAGTAAAGTCAAGGAGGAAGAGGAGGAGGAAGAAGAAGACGAGCCTCTGTTCCTGCCTGTGGGCCAGGAGGGTCCGAGTCTGGAGCTGCTGCAGAGTAAATACAGGGTGGCCGTGACGGAGGTGGTCGGACTGAAGGCGGAGCTAAAGGAAGTGAAAGACAGATATAACGAATCAGTGGAAGCCAGAGCTCGGGTTGAAGAACAAGGAAAGGCACAAATGCAGATGCTGGAGATACAAGTAGCAAAGTTAGAACGAAGTTGCAGGGAAGGGCGGGAGAAAGCAGTGAATCTGGAGCGTGAGCTGCAGGCAGCCAATAACACAGCATTGGAGACGCATGGAATTCTGGGAAATGCTCAAGATGAGTTGGCGATATTCAGTGAGGAGTTGGCGCAATTATACCACCACGTCTGCCTGTGCAACAATGAGACACCAAATCGCGTTACTTTGGATTATTACCGGCAGGGCCGGACCCTGACGCGCATTTCCACTTCTGGCCACAAGGGGCAGCAGGACGACCACCGTGTACTGTTGACCCCTCGACTTGCACGCCGATTAGCAGCGATTAACGAGTCCCGGAGCCCGTCAGACTCTCCATCCAAAGACCCTCTCACTTCAGAGCAGAGCCCGGTCCGCACCCCTTTGGGTTCTCCCAATGTTAGTGCCTCTTCCTCATCATCATCTTCATCCCCAGCTCCAGAATCATCCACAGGCTCAGAGCTCCGCCGGGAGCCCACCAACATCCACCACCTCAACGCAATCATCCGCGATCAGATCAAGCACTTGCAGAAAGCCGTGGACCGCTCGCTCCAGCTGTCCCGCCAGAGAGCAGCCGCCAGTGAACTCGCCCCGCTGATGGACAAAGACAAGGAGGCCTGCATGGAGGAGATCCTCAAACTCAAGTCTCTCCTGAGCACAAAGAGGGAGCAGATTGCAACCTTGCGTCTTGTGCTCAAAGCCAACAAGCAGGTAGGCTAATCAGCTCTATTTATTACCCAGCATCCCTATTGATTGGCCTGAGAGTATTGAACCATGGGAGTCCTTACATTGACTGAGATTCTCATTAAGCTTGCTGTGTTTCTTGGCAAAAGTGCTACACTTCAGCATGAGTTGCTGTCTTTCACCTATAGTAGTAGTAATGTTGCGTATCATGATTTTTAACTATCGGCATAATGTCTGTCCGATTTTATGGCTTAACTTATTGCTTTCAACCTATTCTGACCTTGCCCTGTAGTTGGTGTTTTTTCTTGTAAAGTTGCTTCCTTTAAAGTCATGCATATCACTATTGATCAACTTGCTCCCAACCAATTCTGACCTTGCACTGTAGTTGCTGTTTGTCCGTGTAAAGTTACTTTCTTTCAAACAAGGCATGCATATTAGTATTGATTAACTTTTACTTTGCAATATTTCAGCATGAGTTGCCATCTTTCACCTATAGTAGTTGTAGTGTTGCGTATCATGATTTTTAACTATCAGCATAACGTCTGGTTGAATTTACAACTTAACTTATTGCTCCCAACATATTCTGACCTTGCCCTGTAGTTGGTGTTTTTTCTTGTAAAGGTGCATCCTTTAAAGTCATGCATATCACTGTTGATCAACTTGCTCCCAACCAATTCTGACCTTGCACTGTAGTTGCTGTTTGTCCGTGTAAAGTTACTTTCTTTCAAACAAGGCATGCATATCAGTATTGATTAACTTTTACTTTGCAACATTTCAGCATGAGTTGCCGTCTTTCACCTATAGTAGTAGTAATGTTGCGTATCATGATTTTTAACTATCTGCATAACGTCAGGTCGACTTTACGACTTTACTTATTGCGCCCAACCCATTCTGACCTTGCACTGTAGTTGGTGTTTTTTCTTGCAAAAGTTACTTCCTTTTACCCAAGGCATGCATATCAGTGTTGATCATCTTTCACTTCGCAACATTTCAGCATGAGTTGCCGTCTTTCACCTATAGTAATAGTACTGTTGCGTATCATGATTTTTAACTATCTGCATAATGTCAGATTAACTTTACGACTTATTGCTCCCAACCTATTCTGACATTGCACTGTAGTTGGTGTTTGTCCTTGCAAAGTTACTTTCTTTTACCCAAGGCATGCATATCAGTGTTGATCAACTTTTACTCTGCAACATTTCAGCATGAGTTACATTTTTTCACCTATAGTAGTAGTAATGTTGCGTATCATGATTTTTAACTATCTGCATAACGTCAGGTCGACTTTACGACTTTACTTATTGCGCCCAACCTATTCTGACCTTGCCCTGTAGTTGCTGTTTTTTCTTGCAAAAGTTACTTTCTTTAAAGTCATGCATCTCATTATTGATTAATTTGCTTTCAACCTATTCTGACCTTGCACTATAGTTGGTGGTTGTCCTTGCAAAGTTACTTTCTTTTACCCAAGGCATGCATATCAGTGTTGATCATCTTTCACTTCACAACATTTCAGCATGAGTTGCTGTCTTTCACCTATAGTAATAGTAGTAGTAGTAGTAGTAGGTGTAGTAGCTTATCACGATTTCTATCAGCATAATGTCTATCCAACATTACAGCTTAACTTATTGCTCCCAACCTATGCTGACCTTGCACTGTAGTTGGTGTTTGTCCTTGTGAAGTTACTTTCTTTAAAGATCATGCATATTAATATTGATCTTATTGCAACTTATTCTGGCAATCCCATTTATCATGCTTCTAAATTTCTGGGTACATTATGTGGTTTCTACATGAACTCGTGTTTTACACCTGCAGTACTCTTGTGTAAAACCATAAGTAACATTGTCTCCATTTCAACCAACCAATTCAAACTTATTATTATTATTTTTACTTAGTTTTTTAGGGATGACAAAAGTGCAGATTTTGGTACCAATTGGTACTAATATTCAGGAAAGGTACCAAAGTTGGTATTTTCGACAATCCCAAGTTGCTTCTACATGAATTGTTGTTTTCATGTAACTTGTCTTGTGCATCAAGATCTGCAAATTACCAACAAGTCTGGTCCACTTCACAGCTTCTTCCTACCAAGAAATGTCCACTGACATAATTGATTAAGACAAACCTGGGTTTGTTCTTAAGGTTAACTATTGTAACATGTAAATTTACCAAAAAACCATATTCAAAGGATCTAACATGACCCACAAATAAATTATTCCCTTTAAGCGCTTGTGTTTTGTGAAGACCTGTGCCCTAAATCAATGTCTTTCAAAGATGTGATGCTTAAACCAGTGTCTATCAAAGATGTGGTGCCAACCTCAATCACCATTGGCTAATTTTAATATCTACACAAAAGAATAAACAGAGCTGTAATAAATTAAGATGGAAAAATAAAAATTCTCTTATGTGTAACAAGTGGAAGTAATTAGTTTGGGGTTTCATTTTATTTTTACTGAGCTATTTTTCAGTTCTTCCTCGAAAGATCCTGTAACTTGTAAGCATGGTGTTTCAGACTGCTTGGTGCACCAGACTGAGGTGTTAAATTTACAGCCTGCAAGATGAAACGTTGATAGAAAAGGGAATTTTCTGTCCGACACATAATTTCTTTCTCCTTGTTGGCCACTGTGTGATGTAAAGCATGTTGTATGTCCCTTCCAGCCCGCAGATGATTAATGGACATTACAATTTATAGATCCCAGACCCAAGAGAATGCGCTGTGCTATATGGGCTGCAAAGTAATTACTACCTCCATTATTATGTGCAAAAACACACAAGAGGAGTTCTTAGTTACTGGAAAGACAAGCATTCAGTTGAATGAACTGTTCATTGTATAAAAGTTGGTTTTTAAACCTGGGCAATTGCTTGGTAAATGCATCCCATACATCAAAATGAACACAGCATTAAGTAGGCCTGCTATTATTACAGTATAGCTCATGTGTAACTGTGGACTCAGAAACATCTAATTGGACTTTTTAGAAATCAATTTTTGCTTTGTTATATCACATCCGTATTGGGTTAACTAATTGTTGTCAGTTGTTTATTAGGCACAATGTCACAATGTTTTTTTTCACAGACGGCTGAAGTGGCTCTGGCCAACCTTAAGAGTAAATATGAGAATGAGAAGACTATGGTGACGGAGACCATGATGAAGTTGAGGAATGAGCTGAAGGCTTTGAAAGAGGACGCGGCCACCTTCTCTTCCCTCAGAGCCATGTTCGCCACACGGTGAGAAATATTAAATAGACTTCCTGTGCGCTCACACCGAAGGCGGTGAGAGCACCAGTGGTCGCTCTGGTCAAAATGCCCTGCATTGATCTTATATTTAATGGAGCTGTAGCAGCATATCAGCAAATCACTTACATTCCCGCATAAAACATGCTATCTAGCATGGAAATGTTGCACACTTTTTATCAAATTCATTTAACTATGGAAGATCAAGTTGGATGTGGTGTGGCTTTGCTCCAGTTAATTATCCAGTGTGTGTCCATACAGTAGGTCTGAAATATCTTGAAGCAGCAATACTGCTTTGTATTGTTGCATGAGAAAAAAATATATATAAAACATTAATGCACATCAGTAACTCACCAGTAACTTTTTAAATGTATGTTCCTGTAAGAAAGCATTGCAAATATTTTGGAAATCCGATGGCTGCAAAAATCAAACCCTTGGGAACAACTGTGATCGGAACCAAAGTTCACAGCGACTGTGTTCTCTGGACTCAAGAGATTGACTTCTACATTCTGATTGCTTGCTGCCGAACCACGTCATAGTTCATTACCATAAAGTTGACTTGATTTCAACTCTCTTCAACATCCACACCAGTGAAGACGTGCCATGCTGCTCCTCGTTGCTTATCCCACGAGGCTCTCATTGAAAACGAATGACTTCCGGCTACTTTGATTCTCTCATCGCTTTCGGTGTGAACGTACAGTAAAGCGTTCATTTACTTGTTCAAGCGTAAATGAAAGCATAGATGAAAGACCATATAAACACAAGTGCTGTCAGTAGCAGCAAGCTAGTGCTGAAACTCCATTGAAAATACTGGGGTGCAATAAATGCGCATATTTTAAAAGCATGTTGGGGAACAATGGAATTTAACGCAGTGCATCTTATCTAGTCTTATACCCACTTTATATCGTATATCAATCAGGCAGTGAGGATCATTGATTTTTAAAGAAAACAGATCTTAAACGTGGCAATTTTGTAACGGCGCAAGAGTTCACTGGCAGGCTGACTAAAAATTAAAACTCTGGGCCCTATCATACAACCGGCGCAGTGCGGCGCAAGACGCGAAGCAATAGTCTTTTGGTAGTTTTAGCTTGGCGCAAGAGTCGTTTTAAGGCGTTGCGCTGTTTAAATAGCAAATGCATTAGCACTCATTTGTGCGCTCATAGGCGTTCTGGTCTGAAAAGAAAGGCGTTCTGAGGCGGACCGCTGACGCGTCGCTATTTTGAGAAACTATAATAGATTTTTCATTAGACCAAAACTAAACCGGTCTAAACTCCGGCGCAGAGTTGCTCCTCTCTTACGCACTGCTTAATACGCACAAGAGAGCAATAGGCAAATATCTTTACATATGAAAAAAATTAAATATTAAGGATATATATAGGATACAATAGGAATAGATATAGGATATAAATATAAAGGAATAAAATATTACAAAACATATTATTTTCTAGCCTACATAAATATGAAAAACCACTGCTTTTATATCTTCTTCATCTCGGGAGGCTTTTTCAGTTCATTCATAACAATTTGCTTTTGTATAATTTTATTATTATTAGCAGTATTATTTAATGTATCCATATTTATATTTGTTTTATTAAAACAAGCTTAGATTTGCCCACCTGTCAGGTTTTAGACCATGTGGGGCATGGCAGGTGTATTTGGAAATAACTCAGTATTTTTACCACTCTTGGTCATTATTGTTCATTTATTCGTTTGCTGGAAATTAGAACTGAATTTAGAAATAGTTTTGAAACAAATCTTTGCGCTTAACAAACTAAATTAATTATTAATAGGCTAATTGATCTCTGTGCGTAAAGGTTTCCCTATCCAAGAGCGAAAGTGAAAGTAGATCATTTATCTCTCATTCTCACGCAGTAGATTCTCTGTTTATCAGTTTTCTGTTAAAAATCTGTTAACTGTTTGCTAGTGAAATGCTCATTTTTTTCTACTTAGACTTACTTTGCGTCCTGTAAATAGCGAATGCGCTCTTGGCGCAACGCAGCTGGCTCTTAAAGGGAATGGGAGATGAGACTCTAATTGGTTTATTCTCAAAACACACCTATAACTCATTAAGAAAATAAACTCAACCCTTTTAGACCATGCGCCTTGGCGCAAAGCAGGTTTTCCCGTACGTAAATTAGCAAAAATGCGTTCTGACACGCCCTGAAAGCATTTGCGCCCTGCGTTTTGCGCTCTGCGCTTGGACCGTCAAAATAGAGCCTTATGTGTGCATATATACGATATTTTTTTGTTTACATGGGTCTCGCCTTCCTCGACATAGTATGCCACCATGAAAAATGATGTCAAAAGACATCGGTATTTCACTTATATAGTATTTCACACTAATTTCTGTTCTCTTTGATTAGGTGTGATGAGTACGTGTCACAGCTGGACGAGATGCAGAGACAGCTGGCGGCGGCGGAGGACGAGAAAAAGACCCTCAACTCGCTCCTCCGCATGGCCATCCAGCAAAAACTGGCCCTCACGCAGAAACTGGAGGACCTGGAGTTCGACCAGGAGCAGACACACCGCACCCGAGTGGGAAAACCCTCCCGTATGAGGAGCAGCACGCCCAAAGTAAGTGCACCTGTGCCGCCCCTTCCTGACACCCCTTTGACAATTACCGAAGTCCTTACAGCAGCCGCTGCAATCACCTCACCCACAACACCTACTTTTGCACCCGTCCAGCCTTCTGCCCCTAACAGCCCACCATCTTTGGAGGCTCCTTCGTCTCCGGTGGTGTCCTCGTCCTCTTGGACGCCCCCAAGTACACCATACCGCCATTGGACAATGGGCGTCCGGGCGTATGTGGTTGAACCACACTCCTCCTACACACATTTACCTACACATGCCTCTATCCTGGCCCGCAGATATGCAAGCGAGTCGCATTATTCCTCAGGCTCCGCCCCTTCCTCGCCCTACCGCTCGCCCTTATTGGCCAGTCGCCGCTCGATGTGGGGCTCGTCCCAATCCCGCCCCCTTCCCAGCCACTTCCAGCGCTCCACGTCCCGCTACACGCCCCCTTCGTCGGTCTATAGCCCTTTTTACCCCAGAAGCTACAGCTCTCAGCATCCGCCCTAATGAGAGAGGAGGACACACTGGTTTCTGTGTTTGAATGTTTTTGTAACTCAGGGATTTAGTGGAGCACAAGTGGCCCGGCCTTCTTCAAAAACGAGAGACTGTTGATCAGTTCTCAGGACTCTGTGTTCTGTCCCGATCTGAGGACTGTCTGACGGACAGATTCAACAGGACATTTACGTTGACAGAATCGGCTTTTGTCGCAGGTTGTTTGGTGTGTGTGTTAGAGTGAATGTCTGATTATTCTAACAGAGGTTTAATTAAAGGGATAGTTCACACAAAAATGAAAAAACTGTCATCATTTGCTCACCCTTCATCGTTTCTTTCCTCTGTTGAAAGCAAAATGAGATATTCTGAAGAATGCTTTGACTTCATTAGTAATGTTTTCTGCTGCGTAAGTCAATTGGTGCAGCCAGCATTATTAAAAGCATCTTCTTTTGAGCTCAACAGAAGAAATAAACAAACTCATGAAAGTTTTAAACCGCATGAGGGAGGTAAATGATGACCATTTTCATTTTTAGTGTGAACTGCACCTTTAAGTGGTTGATTTGTAACACGATTTTGTATGAAATGCATTTCAGTATCATCTGGGTAGGATGTGTATTCTTTGAAAGTTGGTTATGTTGGGAATAGGACACTAGTGTGTACTGCATACTGTAGTATATAATGCACACCGCCTACTAATAAAACATTAGTGTGTGTGTGTGTGTACATTTCATTTGACTTGCTTCTAGTTAGTGTTAATAATGAGTAACATTTATGAGTTTCTTACGTCAGCTGAACACCAAAAAAAGATGGCGCAGTGGGTTGCACGATTGTCTCACAGCAAGAAGGTCGCTGGTTCCAGCCTCAGCTGGGTCAGTTGGTATTTCTGTGTTGAGTATGCATGTTCTCCCCGTGTTGGCGTGGGTTTCCTCCGGGTGCTCCACAGTCCAAAGACGTGCATTGAGTAAGATTAATTGACTATAGTGTATGTGTGTGAATGAGTGTGTATGGGTGTTTCCCAGTGTTGGGTTGCAGCTGGAAGGACATCCACTGTGTAAAACATGTGCTGAATATGTTGGCGGTTCATTCTGCTGTGGCGACCGCTGATTAACAAAGAGACTAAGCCAAAAAAAAAAACAAATGAATGAAATTTGCCATAGTGTATGTGTGTGAATGAGTATGTATAGGTGTTTCCCAGTGTTGGGTAGCAGCTGTAAGGACATCCGCTGTGTAAAACATATGCTGGATAAGTTGGCGGTTCATTCTGCTGTGGCAACCCCTAATTAATAAAGGGACTAAGGTGAAAAGAAAACAAATAAATAAAATTGGCCATAGTGTATGTATGTGAATGAGTGTGTATGAGTGTTTCCCAGTGTTGGGTTGCAGCTAGAAGGGCATCCGCTGTGTAAAACATATGCTGGATAAGTTGGCGGTTCATTCCATTGTGTCGACCCCAGATTAATAGAGGGACTAAATCAAAAAGAAAATGAATGAATGCAATTGGCCATAGTGTATGTGTGTGATTGAGTGTATTTGGGTGTTTCCCAGTGCTGGGTTGCAGCTGGAAGGACATCCGCTGCATAAAACATATGCTGAATAGGTTGGCGGTTCATTCCGCTGTGGCGACCCCTGATTAATAAAGAGACTAAGCCGAAAAGAAAACAAATAAATTTAATTGGCCATAGTGTATTTGTGTGAATGAGTGTGTATGGATGTTTCCCAGTGTTGGGTTGCAGCTAGAAGGGCATCCGCTGTATAAAACATATGCTGGATAAGTTGGCGGTTCATTCCGCTGTGACAACCACTGATTAATAGAGGGACTAAGCTGAAAAGAAAACGAATGAATGAATGTTGGAAACTGATAGTCGTTAACATCAATAGTAGGAAAGAAAAACTATGTGAGTCAATAGCTGGCACATTCTTCAAAGTATCTTCTTTTTGTGTTCAATGGAAGAAAGAAACTCAAGTTTAGAGTGAATAAATAATGACAGAATAGTTATTTTGGGGTGAACTATCCCTTTAATTTTATAAGTCAGATGCAATGCATTGTGAGGTACAGTGTTTCACTCGCTGTGCTATGATTGTACACATTCTGGCAAATGTAGTAGGCTGTATGGGTTTACTATAACAGTTACGTCATGTGCACAGTATGCATACTGCAGTATGCTATTCCAAACATAGCCGTAGTACATGTTGTCACAGTGCCATCCAGTGGATAAACAGTATAAATTGGTTCAGCCCAAGGAAAGGTGAATGTGCAAAAATTGTCTAGTCACACTTAAAGATATATAATAACACGTTATTTTAATTTCCAGTAAAGGTCAGATTTGGTCAGATGTGATGTGAGGTTGTTTCAGAAATGAAGTTAGGATAGTGACGCTGCATTGAATGTATGTTAAAGTGATGCAAATGTCTAGACGACTAAATTCTCAGGGAATATCATCAATCCATAACACTGCACTGTTCATTTACAGCACATATGATCTGCAGCAGTATAACTAGATGTGATGGCTATCAACATTCGTCCATTTGTTGTTATTTAATCATTCGCATTGAAGTTTTTAAACACTCTTTGTTGTTTTCCCCCCTACACGTTCACATTTTGGCAAAACACCACGATACTACAGAACTCATAGCCAAATAACATGCTGCCAAATAGAGCAGAAAGTGTTGAAATGCACTTAGAGAGGGACGTGCATGGGCCCAAACATCTGTCCAAATATCGCTGTGCATTATTAAATATTCTGTGTTAACACTGAAGGTCCTCACACTAGAGCCATATCAGACGTACAAAACAACATCACACAGTGCTTGAAGCATTTGACAGGTATTAAACCCTCAACCCGACCCCTGCCATGATTTCCCTGCATGCCGTTATTATCTGCTGGTTTCTTCAAAATACATATATTTTAATAAATGAGTCATTCTGCAATTGCTGCAATTAGAAACAACTAAAGTTTTAAAAGTGATGTAATACATATATACAGTCAAACTTATGAGCCCTCCTGTGATTTTTGGTTTGTTCTTTTTCAAATATTTCCCAAATGATGTTTGGGCAAGAATTTTTCACAGTATTTCTGATAATATTTATTCTTCTGGAGAAAGTCTTATTTGTTTTATTTTGGCTAGAATAAAAACAATTTTTGATTTTATTTAAACTATTTTAAGGTCAATATTATTAGCCCCCTTAAACACTATTTGTTTCCGATTGCCTCCAGAGCAAACCATTATTATACAATGACTTGCCTAATTACACTATTTTTACCCTAATTAACCTTGTTAAGCCTTTAAATGTCACTTTAAGCTGAATACTAGTATCTAAAAATATCTAGTCAAATATGATGTGCTGTCATCATGGCAAAGATAAAAGAAATTAGTTATTAGAACTGTTATGCTTAGAAATGTGTTGAAAAACTTTTATATATATATTTAATTTATTTAGATTAGATTAGATTCGATTAGATTAGATTCAACTTTATTGTCATAGCAAATGTGCAAGTTCAAGGAAAAGAAATGCAGTACAGGTCTAACCAGAAGTGCAATAGTAGTAAGTGCAAGATATACTGTAGGCACAAGTTTTAAAGGACAATGATAGAAAACCTATGGGTAATATTTACAGATGGATGTGCTATAAATATTACATACAGGCTGTATTAATTATGAACAGAGATTAACAATAGGTGAATATACAGTATAAACAGGTTGCTATTAATAATCAGATAGATATGAATGCATATGTGCAGTGGCTATGTACAGTTCAAGATGAATTAATGCAATGTAGTGTGATAAATATGTGCGATTTTAATTGTGCAAATATTAGATAATACATTAACTTACTTTATAATTAAAAAAACAAATTAATTTGTATTTAATAATAAATTAATTTACTTTATTAGAACAAACAGCAAAAATCAGTACAAGGTACTCGAAAGATGTTAAAAATCAAAACTTTTAATACTGTTTCCACATATTTTGAATGCCTATGACTGATTTTTGCTGTTTGTTCTGATAAATCCCTTGCCCAAAGAGCACCGACACATTATTTGAGCTACCCCAGAGCACTTTTTGTTTGATTTTGTAATTTACTTTCTTATTTCTCAACAGATTTACTACACGAAAAAGTTAAAGAAACTTAAACAGAAAATGTACAAATATTCTAACAGAAAAGCAATCAGCACATTGTAGAATGACTCTGTTTTGATCCCAGTTCAGTGTTTAATTCATTAAACCCTTGTGTGCTGCTGGGGATGGTTTCATCCACTCTGGGGTGCTTTGCACATCATGATTTTGTCAACTACGATGTGATCCTGGATTAACATCAATGTTGATCCTGGAACATCATTTTTGTTTGAAAATGTAATCCATACATGTTCCCTACCCCTAAACCCAATCAGAGGGTAATAATAGAATAGCAGTGCATAAACCTAACCGTGAGCCTAAACTTAATATGAATGATCCCTTAATTCTGATTGGCAGGTTGGAATGTTGTTCCAGGATCAACATGGATGTTAATACAGGAACATGTCCTACTTGGTGAAATCAGGTGGGCTGGGGTGATTTTTGTGTTTTAAGTTGGCCACATTGGCATGATTTTTGCTGACAAACCTTATTTTGACATTAATATTATATATTTCTGAGTGAAATTTCCCTTATTTTGGGTAAATGCTTTGGAAATTTTTAAAAACTCTGTGCAAATTGACTACCCCTTTATTATGTTGGTTCAATTTACACAGTACACAAGGGTTAATCCTCATGCAGGCCTCAGTATTGCATGAAATCGAGAGTAAATTTTAGTTTAGCTCTCTTATTATCGTATGTGGTAGTCAATGCTGGGTTAAATCTGCGACGAAAATAAATGGACGAGATTGATTTGCATTCGGTTCACACGGAGCGATCAGGCGAAGCGGTTTTTATGGGATGAATTTTCAGTTCAGGACAGAAACCTTGTGATTCTCCTCTCTCTGTTGCACCTGAGGCCTGAAACACACATGCACATGATCATAAAATCACATGATCATGACATCACAAATGCCCCCCCCAAAATCTGAAAGCCCACATCTCATTCACACTGAGCAAACCTGTCAAATGCTTCCCCGCATCACATTGATTTCTCTCTCATTATCACCTGATATGTCTGCACTATAGCTGAAGTCGTAGACGAATGTGTTTTCTACTGTGTGTTACTGTAAACTGACGGCCACTTTGCGCAAACGCAGCACACACCTTTTTGAAGGCAGACTGTTATTCATGTCACCTAATGTCTCTGTCTGCTGTCTTATGCATGTGTATACAGTACACGGCCTACAGGAAAACACTGTATATGTCTGTTGTTAACCGGACCGTAATTGTATATTATTCGTAGATACTGTAAATAATAACTGGTATAAATGCGCTGACTGAGTCTGCATCCTCCTTTATAAGACAATGGGTTCCCTGTATGCCAAACTTCAAGTCAATCCGGCTTGAGGTTGCAAAGTTACAGCAATTTACATGTTTTTTTTTTATTGTTATAGCTCCACCATGTGGCCAAACCTGATGAAATTAAATTGCCATGTTACATTCAATAGTTAAGGCCCGTTAACACCATAATATCTATAAAGCAGGCCCGTGCAGAGACTGTCCAAAGGGCATGTGCGGGATACATTTTTTTTTAAGAGCGGGGGGGGGAGGTTGTTGTTATTGTTGCGTGCGTACTGAAGAGCGTTGTTGTCGTGCGCGTTCTGATCAGCGTTGTTGTCGCGCGCGTACTGTTAAGCGGTCGGGGTGTGGGGGTGAAGGGGGGGGGGGGTGTTGGGGGGGTAGCGTGCGTACTCAAGAACAGTGTTGTCGCGCGACTAATGAAGGGCGGTGGGGGGTTGGTCGCGGGGGCACTTTTGATCTTTTTGTAAGGGCACTTTCTATCCAAGACTAAAAACGGCATGTGCACTGCACAGGTTGAGCCCTATGTGTGCGCGTGCCTGCTATAAAGATAACATTAAAGACATAGTTCTAACACAATGTTTACAATATTAAAGAATGGCATAGTAGCACATTACAATTATAACAGTAAAGATTCACTCATTCATTTTCTTTTCGGCTTAGTCCCTTTATTATTCAGGGGTCGCCACACCGCCAACTTATCCAGCAAATGTTTTACGCAGTGGACGCCCTTCTAGCTGTAACCCATCACTGGGAAACACACATACACTCTTGCACACACACTCATACACCAATTTAACTTATTCAATTCACCTACCGCATGTGTACTGTGGTCGAAACCAGAGCACCCAGAGGAAACACACGCAAACGCGGGGAGAACTTGCAAACTCCACTCAAAAATGCCAACTGACCCAGCCGGGGCTCAAACCAGCGACCTTCTTGCTGTGAGGTGAATGTGCTACCCACTGCACCACCGTGCTGCCCGACAGTAAAGATACAGAGAAGTATTTCGAAAATCGATAGTTCTCCACTACGGTCACTCAGATCGCCTCCCAGTGGTGAATCGATGAATGGTATTTTCATATTTACTTACTCAGATCAGTTTTATAGGTTTGTAGATGTTTTAATGAGACATTTGGAAAATTTAAATTAATAATATTAGTTACTCATTTCCCAGTGCTGGGTATCCACTGCGTTAAACATATGCCACAGTGATTGGTGGTTCATTCCGCTGTTGCGACCTCTGTCAGCTGAAGGATAGTGAATGACCTAATTGGTCTCTTGTTGATCTGTTTAGCAGAACCTACTACGGAAAATACAATACAATTTATAAAAGAATTTTATGCAGACACATAGGGCCCTATCATGCACCCGGTGCAATGTGGACGCAATTGTTGTTTGCTAGTTTCAGCTTGGCGCAAGAGTCGTTTTGATGTTTTGCGCCATGGTGTTTAAATAGCAAATGCATTTGCGCTCATATGTGCGCCCATAGGCGTTCTGAACTAAAAAAGAGGCGTGTTTTGGCGCATTGCTATTTTGAGAAACTATAATAGACTGTTCAATAGACCAGAACAAAGGTGGTCTAAAGTCCAGTGCAGAGCGCGTTAGTTGTGCGTCTCGCTTACACACTGCTTAATACACACAAGATGTACAGCAATACGCAAATATCTTTACATATGAAAAGTAATTAAAATATTAAGGATAAATATATATATATATACATATATATATATATATATATATATATATATAGGATATAATAAGGATATATATAGGATCTAAATATAAAGGATTAAAATATTACAAAACATTATTTTCTAGCCTACATAAATATAAAAACCATACTTTCATGCCTTCTTTATCTCGGGGGCTTTTTCAGTGACAAATTGCTTTTGTATAATGGTATTATTGTTAGCAGAATTATTTATTATATCCATATTTATATTTGTTTTATTAAAAACAAGCTTAGATTTGCCATATGGGGCACAGCATGTGTATTTGGATATAACTTTGAACACACTTCGTTATTATTGTTCATTTATTCGTTTGCTGGAAATTAGAACTGAATTTAGAAATAGTTTTGAAACAATCATTGCGCTTAACAAACAAAATTAATTATTTATAGGCTAATTGATGTCTGTGCGTGCAAGGTTTCCCTATCCACGAGAGCGAAAGTGAAATTAAATAATGAGGAGGCTCATCTCTCATTATTTCGCTGTAGATGCTCTGTTTAACTGTTTTCTTGCTAGTGAAATGCTCAGTTTTTCCACTTACACTTACTTTACGTCATGTAAATAGCAAATGCTCTATGGCGCGACACAACTGGCTCATAAAGGGAATGGGAGATGAGACTCTGATTGGTTTATTCTCAAAACACACCTATAACTCATTAAGAAAATAAGCTCAACCCTTTTAGACCATACGCCACGGCGCAAAGCGGATTTTCCCGTCCTTAAATTAGCAAAAGTGGATTCTGACACGCCCTTAATGCGTTTGCGCCCTGCGCTTTGCTCATGGACCTTCAAAATAGTGCCCATAATCTTTAATGATTTTAAATGATAAGCTAAGTGCTTTTGATAAGGTAAACATTACATTTTACATTTAGATAGTGTTAGAAAAAGCCAATTTCCATCTCTGTTTTGCCTGGGATTTTGTTGCATTTACATGATTTGACCAGCAGGTGTCAGGAGCATGTGGTGTTTCGAACGCTTCGAAAAAGTGAATCATTTTGGAAAAAATTGAGCTGTTTCGAATCTTTAAAAAGCTTCATTCTCTCATCACTACTACCACTGCGGTAAGTAAAGGCTGTGTCCCAATTGACATATCTTAAGTCTACACTTACAATATTGAAATAGTTCAAAGAATTTGTGGTGACCGTATATGTCTCAATACTCCCATACTCAAAAGTATGCTTTGACACATTCTACGTACAATGTAAAACGCGCTATAAAATAAGGATGAATTGAAAAAAATTTTGCACATTGTGACACAGCCGATGTTTATTGTCTGTGCTGCTGTATTCTGCCCCCTAGCTGTGGGAGGACTAATCTGTCAGTTTCTTTTAGATAGTCAGCAGCCTCCTCCTGCCTCAGTGCCACAGCGCTACAAAGAACTAAACACATCACGCCTTTTCACCTGCAGGTAATCAAGTGTACTCGAGTCATTGATGTACGAGTGTAATTGAGCTATTAAGTCATTGATATAATATCTATAATCAGAGAGGATGTATCAAAGTAATCAAAAGCGACAGTAATGGCATTTATAATCTTATATATATATATTATATATATAAGATTATATATTAGATTAGAGATTCGTATATATATATATATTTTTTTTTTCAACCTATATTAATAAAGTTCAGCAAGCCTAAATATATAATTACTATGTTAGAATCATGTTTTAAAAGCACTAAAATGTTTTAGAGCATCGCTATCATGTTAGCGGCATGTTTTATGACATTGTTAGGATGTGTTAGCATATTACTGCTAAAATGTTAGCATGTTTTAGAACATTGTTATCATTTACCACATTAACATTATGTTGCTACCATGATTTAGCTTGTTGAAGACATACTTTAGAAATTTGCTATGTTGTTTTTTTATTTTTAATGTTGTTGCTTACAAGTTTACAGCATGTTTCATAATAGAATGTTTAAAAATATTATGGTTAAGATATTTAACATGTTACAGATCCCTAGCATGATTTAACGAAGAAAGTTGGCATGTTTTAGAACATTGCTATAATTTAGCACAATAATAATGTTGCTAGTATGTTTTAGCACATTGTTAGCATGTTGCTAGCATGTTTTAGCATGTTGTTGACATATTTTTTTTTTTAGAAATACCGCAATATTTTAATTTTTATCGTAGATTGCTTCACATTGCTAACATCTCTCAGGTAGCGTGTTTCAGCACATTACTGACATGTGTTATCACGTTTGATTACAAGCAAGTAGCATGTTTTAGCAGAGTGCTAATATGTCGTTGCAAACTTGCAAGTTAGGTATGTTTAAAAATTGTTTAAAAATGCTATGGTTAATATATTTAGCATGTTACAGGTCACTAGCATGTTTTAGCAAAGTGCTAAGATGTTTAAAACATGTTAATTGCACATTTTAAAACAATGCTAAAAAATGTATGTTTATTGCTGAATGCTGGTAACGTGACATGTTTTAAAAATGTATCACATTTCAATACTTCGGCACTAGCATTTTGTTTTAGAAATGTATTTTTTAGTGTTGCTAGCATGCCCTACCATCTTTTAGCACACTGTTAGTATGGTTTAACGTGATGCTAACATATCTAAGTTAATATCATGTTTCATAGTAGTATGTTTTAAAAATGTTAGGGTTTAAATACAGTATTTACCATGTTAAAGGTACTTTGGCAAAATGCTAAGATGTTTTAAGCATGTTAATGGCATGTTTTTGAATAATGCTAACATAGTTTTCATGTTTTATCACATTTTAGCACTTTAACACTAGCAGTTTGTTTCAGAAATGTGTTTTCAATGCCCTACCATCTTTTAGCACACTGTTAGTATGGTTTAACGTGATGCTAACATATCCAAGTTAATAACATGTTTCATAGTAGCATGTTTAAAAATATTATGGTTAGCATATTTAGCATGATACAGGTCACTAGCATGTTTTAGCAAAGAACTAATGTTTAAACATGTTAATGGCACATTTTAGAACAATGCTAATGTTTTTAACATTGGTGATTGCTGGCTAATTTGCATGTTTTATCACATTTGAACAATTTAACACTAGCGGTTTGTTTCAGAAATGTGATTTTCAATGTTGCTAGCATATCCTAATATGTTTTAGCACACTGTTAGAATGATTTAACATGATGCTAACATATCAAAGATAATTGCATGTTTCACAGTGGCATGTTTTAAAAATTTTAGGGTTAACAATTCAGTATTTATCATGTTAAAGTTTAGTAGCATGTTTTGGCTAAGTGCTAAGATGTTTTAAACATGTTAATGGCATGTTTTAGAACAATGCTAACATTTTTAATATTGATGATTGCTGGCTAATTTGCATGTTTTATCGCATTTTAACTATTTAACATTAGCAGTTTCTTTCAGAAATGTGTTTTTCAATGTTGCTTACATGTCCTAATATGTTTTAGCACACTGTTAGAATGATTTAACATGATGCTAACATACCCAAGTTAATAACATGTTTCAAAATAGCATGTTTAAAAATCTTATGGTTAGTTTATTTGGCATGTTACAGGTGAATAAAATGTTTTAGCAAAGTGCTAAGATGTTTTAAACATGTTATTGGCACATTTTAGAACAATGCTAACGTTTTTAATATTGCTGATTGCTGGTTAAAGTGCATGTTTTATTGCATTTTAACAATTCAACACTTGCGGTTTGTTTGTACCATGTTTTTAGCACACTGTTAATGTGATTTAACATGTTGCTAACATATCCCAGGCTACATTTCTGCGTTCCTTTTCCTCCTAATATGTATTTTAATCTCATTTGTACTGTGGATATGCTGTTTTTCAGTAGGTTATATGAGCGTGTGGTCTGTGTGTCCGGCAGCAGATGGACTCTAATGGCGGTTCTCCAGGATTCATCAGCAACAGCAGGAGACTTTTCAGTTTTTCCTCTTAAATGCCCACATCTCCGGACCCTGAACGATTTGTGATTCCTGCATCCCATAATGAACATTTGAGACATTAACACACTAAACGAAGTGCAATCCTTTCTGAAATACAGATATTATACACTGAAGCAAAGACACAAGCCAAAGTAAACCCGAGGCCCGGAATGCCTGCATGATCACATGACATCATCATTACATCATGGGTCATGTGATCGCAGGTGTTTGTTTGTATCCTTGTCCAGTTTCACTTGTGTTTTTTACACCTATTTGCTTGTTGTACAATCACTGATGGGCTTTCAGAGAATGTGGACTCCTGAATATAATGCGAATGCAGACGTTTTTACATATATTATACATATATAACAATTGTAACGCACTAGTAATAATATTAATAGTCATCGAAATATGTTCTAGTAGTTAGTTAGGTAGGTAGGTAGATAGTTACAATGTTAAATAAAACTATGACAGACCAAATATGAATGTTCAGAATTTAAAACAAGTTAAGGTTTATTGATATACAACATCATGCTGACACTTTATTATAGAATTTCAATTACAATTATACACTTCAAAATGTTTGTAAGGCAAGACAATCAACCTTATATAGCATTTATATTTGAATATAAAAATATATATATAAATATAATTTAAAAATGGGCAGCACAATGGCTCAGTAAGTACTGTCGCCTCACAGCAAGAAGGTCACTGATACGAGTCCCAGCTGGGCCAGTTGGCATTTCTGTGTGAAGTTTGCATGTTCTCCCCTCTCTAAATTAGCCGTAGTGTATGAGTGTGTGTGTGAGAGAGAGTAAGTGTGTATGGGTGTTTCCCAGTACTGGGTTACAGCTGGAAGAATGTCCGCTGTGTAAAACACATGCTGGATAAGTTGGCTGTTCATTCCGCTATGGCAACCCATGATCAATAAGGGACTGAGGACTGAAGAAAAATGAATAATGAATAATATAATAATAAAATTTAGAATTCATTAATACATTCAAATTATTTATGACGTATTTAGATAATTATTTGTACTATAATTATAATAATTTTTTTAAATATTAGCTTTCATTTTAATTTGAATATTTTTATGAGCTTTTGTATAATCTATTTGTATTTTTTATGTTATATATAGCTACAATTTATGTAAATATATATATTTAAAAGTATATAAATATATATATAAAGTATATAAATATATTTAAATATATATAAATCTAAGTGTTATTAGATTTAGTGCTTAAAAATTAAATTGTCTTTTATTTTAATTGTAGCTTCTGTGTCTGTAATTGTGAAGTTTGTAAATTGTATCTCTGCTGTTCATGATTGCTTTTGTAAATTTAATATTTAAAAAAATGTATATTAATAGTGTTTTATTTAATATTTAGAATTAATCTGATCTTATTTCAGTGGCGCAGTAGGTGATGCTATCGCCTCACAGCAAAAAGGTTGCTGGTTTGAGCCTCGGCTGGGTCAGTTATCGTTTCTGTGTGGAGTTTGCATGTTCTCCATGTGTTAGTGTGGGTTTCCTCCGGGCGCTCCGGTTTCCCCCACAGTCCAAACATACAGTATGTGGTACAGGTGAATTGGGTAGGCTAAATTGTCCGTGAGTGTGTATGGATGTTTCCCAGAGATGGGTCGCAGCTGAAAGGGCATCCGCTGCACCAAACGTGCTGGATAAGTTGCCGGTTCATTCCACTGTGGTGACCCTGGATTAATAAAGGGACTACGCCAAAAAAAAAAAAAAAAAAGAATAAATGAATGATGTCTTGCCATAAACTTAATTTGCATTACTATAATTTAGCTGATCTTTACAAACGTATTGAGAAATTGGTTAAAATAATTTTCTCTAATTCACTGTAAAACCCAACAGTCAACTTTATCGAATGAAATGAGTGTAGTGAAGTCAATTGACTGAAAGTTAACTCATTCGAAAAACTCAGTGTTGAAGGTACAAGTTAATTAAATACCTCATTACTTCAACTTGAATGGAGCAAGTTCACAGTACTCATATAGATTAGCTTTTTAACTCAAATAGTTTATTGCAATTGGTTTCCTCAAACAGTTTGAGTTGCCTTAATGTATTGTGTTTTACAGTACTCAATTGGTATTAGTTCTCTTCATTTATTGGGTTTTACTGCGCTCAAATTACTTCATTTACTCAAATGAAATTCACATTAGGATTAGGTTTTGAACTTAAACGCTTTGGTTCAATCGGTTTCCTCAAATGGTTTGAGTTACCTTAACTTTTGGGGTTTTGCAGTGCAGTAATCAGCATAGATATCAGAGATGACATAAGGTTTAACTTGTTTTAAATCAGGAACATTCAGGCTAATTTTACCAAAGCCTTTAACACCCAGAGGAAACGAAATGTTAATGCAGGCTGCAAGATGATCTTATTTCCTGAAGCCTTACTCTTGAACACATATTCATTCATCGAACTACCTCTCTGTACATTTATTCATTTAGCAGATGCTTGTCTCCAAAGCGCCCGTACACTAATTTCAAATCGACTATAGGCTCATCTGATGGGAATGTTGCATGCATGATTTTGTTCTTGAGACATCACTATCTAATCGTCTGTTTATATTTGCATCGCTGTTGAATTGTGTAACCGTGCTCTTATTCATTATTATTTCTTGCAGCTGCAAGCACAAATACACACAAACACACACTAAACCAGATTGCTGTTAAGCAATACTCAGAGCTGGGTAATAATGTAAACATGTAATCTGGATTATGTACTCAGATTAGGCACTTGAATACTTAAAATACTCATAATCAGGCTACAGTTTTTGATCTGCCAGTACTAAAATGTAGACGGATCACTCTCATGTCTTAACCTGCTCTTTTCTCTTACATTTCTGCATCTTCAATGGTTTGAACAATGCCGTAATGCTCATTTTGACAGATGAACTTCCGACTGGATCAGGTAGGCTATCAGAAGCCGTGTGAAGTATTAACCGTGTGTGTTGTTTTCCATTAACACGTCATTTTTTTGAAAGTGATGTGTGTCTAAATCACATATATAATGAAATTGTGATAGGATGAAATAAAATACAAACAAAAAGCCACATTTATAATCTAACTAGCTGATTAGAGTCTTCCTGGCATACAGCAATACCGCTTTACATTAATACCTGGTGTATCATCTTTGCTGTTTATTGAATATACAAATACATTGATTTAATAAAAGCAAAAGTCTCTGAGAGGTGCTGCATATCATGAGTCATATTCTGATCCCGGACATTACGGTGGTGCAGAGGGTAGCACGATCGCCTTACAGCAAGAAGGTTGCTAGTTTGAGCCTGGGCTGGGTCAGTTGGCATTTCTCTTTTAGTTTGCATGTTCTCCCCGTATTGGTGTGGGTTTTCTCCGGGTGCTCCGGTTTCCCCCACAGTCCAAACACATGCGCTATAGGTGAATTTAATAAACTATATACATATACAAACTATATTTAATAAACTATATATATATATATACACATCCATCATGAGCCATATTCATAGCAAACTAAGCCATCAAATTGACGTCATCAGAGAAGCAGCCAATCCAAACACAGAAGCAAACAATCACACTTTGATTGAAGATTAGCAAAACAAACTCTTTTAAGTGTGAATTAACTTGCGTGGATTAATAGTTTACATTATGAATAGCAATGTGTGCTAGCAAAATAAGCATTGTTAATTTTGATTCCACACAGACTTTATATCTGTCAAATATGTGAAATTAGTTAATTTAGGAAAACAGAATCTTTACAGATGGCTCAGTGGTTAGCACTGTCGCCTCACAGCAAGACGGTTGCTGGTTCGAGTCTCGGCTGGGTCAGTTGGCATTTCTGTGTAAAGTTTGCATGTTCTCCCTGTGTCGGCGTGGGTTTCCTCCGGGTGCTCCGGTTTCCACCACAGTCTAAACACATTCGCTATAGAATTGAATAAACTAAATTGGCTGTAGTGTGTGATTGAGTGTGTATGTGGTGCTTCCCTGTATGGGTTGCAGCTGGAAGGGCATCCGCAGTATAAAACATATGCTGGATAAGTTGGTGGACACCTGATGGATAAATTAAGGGACTAAGCCAAAGGAAACTTAATGAGAATCTTTATAACTTTAATGTATTCATCATTAAGATTTTCATTTATTATGATTTATGGCATATTATTATTAATATTCAGAGTTCTTACGGAAATGCTTGAAAATGCTTGATATTTAATAGTGTTTTCAAGGATTGAATAGTGCTTAGATTTTGGATAAAGTGCTTGAAACTGCTTAAAATGTAATTGTGTTGCTGTAATGATAATAATGATTCTTACTAAAATGGTAATGATAATAATTTTTTTTGCGTAATTTGAAATCTGTCTGCCTTTTGTATGTGTGCCCTTTGATTAAGCCATGAAAAAGGACTAAATGCATTGAGATGATCGCTCTAAACAATGGCTGGCATTAAAATAAACACATTTAAGATAAAAGGTGACACATTTCAAATGTGAGCAGGCTAAATGACACGAGTAAAATGAGAGTAATTCAATGTTGGGCTTTGGGAAAACATCAGAAATATGAACTGGAATACCATACTATACTATACTATACCATACTATACTATACTATACTATACTATACTATAGGCTATACTATACTTTAGTCTATATTAGGCTATACTATAACAAATAGCATCTGATATAATGCCATTAAGACACTTGTAAAGTGCTGGAAAATAGAAATGCACCTGGAAAGTGCTTAAATTTGACTTCATTTCATTTATTTTTTATTGATTAAACAGGGGAGTATATATTTATTTATTAAACAGTATACTTGAGAATTAACAACAACAATCAATCATGTACATTAAGTTTGGCAAAGGTGTACGAATCTTAATTATTGGGCTGGCTTGATTGGCTCGTTGTGTTGCGAACACCTGGCAACCTTGCTGCGTAGCGGTTGTTTGGCGTGAAGAGATCCAAACACAACACCACGAGCTTTAAAGCAGTTTTAAAGACATTTCAGTGTGATTTTCCTCTAGTGGATGTTTATTCAGGAGCTCAGAGATGTTTGAGAAAGTGCGGAAAAGCGCGTATGATGTGGAGGAGTTCAGGAAAACCGCGTTCAGGAGAAGATCAGCTGGATTAAATGTGGAGAAGAAGAAAAAGGTCAGACGCGGATCCGTTCCCGGTGAGACTTCAGCGATAATATTAGTTTAATCTGTGTGTTTTTATACATAGTCTGTGGTTTGGTTTCTCCTTCAAACATTGTGTATATTGTCTGTGAGGACTAATCAGAAATTGACAAGCATCGACTGGTCTTGAGTTATTAAGTGTCAGTGTTTTGTTTTTATTATTGTTTTGTATTTAAATTAGTTGGTATGTATGCTACTTTGCGTCATTATGTTTGCAGTTGGTGTTGACACAAGTATACAGCTGTTTGGCTGCAACATTTGATAAACATTGTAATTTTTAGGCTATCATATTATAAATACATAATTCTAGATATTAATGGTTTTGATGCACGTTTAGTTATCTAATATATAGATATAAGATATAAGTATAGATTTTAGTCGTGTATTAATGAGGTCAAGTTGGTTTAATATTCACATATTCAGACTTTCTCTTTGATAATATAATTTCAGAAACGTATTCTTTGCCAAGTCCTAATAGGCACGTTTATTTATATGCATTTCATACACAGTGGTAATTCAAAGTGCTTTACATAAACAAGAATAACAGAAACAAGAAAATAAATCGATTAAAAGAGTTTAAAATGTGTTAAAACAGGTTATAAAATAATAATAATAATAAATGAAATCTTATATATTAGCAACCAACAGCTATCAAAGTACAACATTGCTCACAGTCAATTAAATAGTGCTCATGTTGTTTTGAAATGACACTTACTGTACATGTGATTTCAGTTCATATATATATATATATATATATATATATATATATATATATATATATATATATATATATATATATATATATATTATAAATAAACATTATAAAGAGTGTGTAACAAGTTGTCACTGAACGAATGTGTGAATATGAAACCACCTTTACCTCAATTGTATTTTTATAGCCTACTATTTACATAAGTATTAATTTAATAGGATTAATATGTTGTAAAATGAAAATGTGCACATATTTTAGGTCGTTACAACAGGAATATTTCTGATTTACACTTAGATAATTTAAGTAAAGTAAAATGTAACACATGAATGAATAAAAACTATTAAGATAAATTAATAAATAGAGCTACAAAATAATAAAATATTATGAACAATAAAATAAGAAATATAAAATATAAAATAAATCTGTTTATAAGATACATTTTGAAAAAAATATATATTTATAAGATACATTTCGTAGATATTAAATTTTATGTAAAAAACAAAATGACTAAAACTGAAAATATAAATAAATATAGCATTTCAAACTTTAATTTAAATAACAGAATGGTACAGTAGTATCTAAACATTTTGTATTTATTTAATTAGACAATTTTTAATTCCTTAATGAACACGAGTTCATGGAAGTTAGTTGATCTCAAGATTTTATTTATTAATTTATTTGTATTAGTTTATTTTTACTTTTGTTTGTTTCTGGCAGCAGATGGCAATGAAACACTTTATTATACATAAATATAAAACACTTCTACAAGCAAATCACCTGCTTATAAGAATACTGGCTTCAATATTTGACCTATTATATCCCATAAAACAGTGCACAGTTTCAAATAATAATAGTAACTCAGTAAAAGCAGTTCATATTATCTGCAATCTCAACATGAGCATCCAGCGAGGAATAAAAGCGAATGTGTGGAAAATAATGTTCTTAAGTTTTGGCTGCAGATAACTTGTGTTAAATGAAGTGGATGTGGTTTGATAGACTCTGAATGTCAGCAGTTTCTAGAAGTAAAAATGTCAAACACAAAAGCATTGATGCAGAGAAAAAGGGAAATGTATTGAATTCATGCAGCGATCTGAAACATCATGTGCACTGGCAGAAAACTCGCTTTAGGAGAGCAGTGGGTGGCCGGACATCAGGTTAGTGTGTTTGTGTATTTGCTCAAGTATGCATGTATGTTTTTCTTATTTCACCTTAAATTATTTATTTTTATTTATTTATTTATTTATTTATTTATTTATTTATTTTTTATTATTATTATTCATATTTATTTAATAAGCAAACATAATTTGTTTAAATTTTTTTTTTTTACCAATTTTACTAATTTTGTTTCTTTTTTTGTTTGTTGGTTTGTTTATTGAGCAACTTTTAAAATCCTTTTTTTTTAAAGTTTTTTATTTACTTTTTCATTTATTATTACTTTTTTTATACTGAGCATTGAGCAAACATAATTTGTAGTTTACATTTTTAACCAATTTTACTAATTATGTTTTTCGTTTTCCCATTATTTAATTGTATTTATTTATTTATTTATTTATTTATTGTTGTCTTGTATATAATCTTATAATATTAATTATTTTTGTCTTATATTGTAGTTTGCTTGTATTTCAGAAATGCTTGTATATTTATTATGTTCATAAACGTAATACTATATATGCAAATGTTTGAAGAATGTACATGCATTTGTGTCTATACACACACACACACACACACACACACACACACACACACACACACACACACACACACACACACACACACACACACACACACACATTATTAATATGAACAGTACACACTTATATTATGAAAACGCTGACTTGTGTACAATTAATCATTAAACAGCAATTCTATCTATCTATCTATCATCTATCTATCTATCTATCTATCTATCTATCTATCTATCTATCTATCTATCTATCTATCTATCTATCTATCTATCTATCTATCTATCTATCTATCTATCTATCTATCATCTATCTATCTATCTATCTATCTATCTATCTATCTATCTATCTATCTATCTATCTATCTATCTATCTATCTATCATCTATCTATCTATCTATCTATCTATCTATCTATCTATCTATCTATCTATCTATCTATCTATATATATATATATATATATATATATATATATATGCATACAGACATACAAATAAATGTGTGTATAAGTTATTTATGTATGTATAAATTGTATTATTTTTGTTTGTAGTGTAGTTTTACCTTTTTTAAATGGCAATTCTCATCTTATTAGTGTAAAATGAAAGACCTTTAATGTAATTATAGGTATTTACAGGTTTTTCTCTGAGTGTTTGAGGTTTGTCTGTAGATCCTCGTAAGCTTCTGCTTCTGGTGTAAAGCAGCACAATCAGAAACCTTTGTGAACAACTGAGAAACGGAGGAACTGAGAAACTGGATGGGAAGTTCAGCAGTACAAACCTAAACACAAAACACACTCATCGGCATATTCAGTGCGTTATTTACAAAGAGGAAAATACCATGCACTGATCAATCAGACATTATTGCAGTCTTTTAACAGATAGTGGAGATTAGGAGAAGCTAAATCATAGCTGATGCACACACAAATTATTATATAAATATAATGATGCCTTGCCTAATAATCACAATAAGTTAAAAATATGAAATATAAATATAATAATATTATAAAAAATATAAATATCCCTAATCTGCTTAAATTTCTAATTAAATAAAAGGTTTTATGAAATTGAAAAATATGTATGTTAATAATTGTATATGTATTTTTAAAATGTATTTATTACTTCTACTACTATTATTATTATTATTATTATTAAGGTTGTTTAATTTAAATTATTTTAAAATATGCGTATTAATATAAACAAATTAAATACAATTAATTGCAAAAATATTCTCACAATTTTCCAATTGAAATTTATTTTTGTAAATGAAATAACTATTAATTTAATTTGTTTAAACGAATATTTTATAAGTGATTAAATTATTTAATTGGTCTATTATTACACATAAATAAATTGCATACCACAATCAATCAAAGGTCATTAATTATAAAGGCTTCCTAAAGATAATAGACATGTGATTTTTTTTTTTTTTTTTTTTAAGAGGATGTGTTTATAAGAGCACAATAATAGAGGAAGCTTCAGTTTTCACCAAACACACAGACAGATCCAGCTTTCACTTTACATTCTCATTCACTATACACTGATTTATCAATAAAACACACAACTACACGAGCAAAAGTGCAACTTAACAGGTTGTTTCTTGGGCTACAGTGCATGTAAATGTGTCTTAAATGATTCAGTCAATGTGCGTGTTTTTGTGTCAGCAGGATCCCAGGGATCTGCTGGTGCTCAGGTTGAAGATTCGGCTTCGAGTTTTCTGAAAGACGCAAGTTCAGTGTTGAGAAAGTCAGCGGTTTACAGCGTTTCTGCAATGCCTCCTCCAGCAGGTATACATTAACTACTGCTGAAACACTGTAAACACATACAGTAAAACATGGTAAGCATGTACAGTAAACCACGCTGACACTATTGAGAAAACCACAGGCTGAGAAACCACTCCTGCAGGGCTATAGTACTCACTTTTAGTTATTTAGTGCAGGGAAATTACATGTAAATCATTGATTGATTCATTCATTATCCTTCGGCTTAGTCCATTATTTATCAGGGGTCGCCACTGTTTAATGAACCACCTACTATTCCAGCATATGTATTTAATGTAAAATATTAAGTATTACTCATTTGATTGCATTAATTATTCAGTTTTAATACTAAAATAAATTGTTTGCAATATGGATTGTAAGGTTCATTTTATAATTGAGAATGGTTCAATTATTAATTTCATACAGTTATTTAAATTGTGTAATTTTTTTAGGGTCCAGTTAAAGTGACAATTGTTTTAATTGTTTAGCATTTACAATCATGTGCAATTATTTTAAGTAGTTATTTAGTGCATGTGAATTAATTATTGAAAAGTATAATAATTTAAATATATTAATTACCCAATTGAAGATACACTGAATGAGAGAATTGGCATTTTTGTGTGTGCTGTGCCTTTAACAATATGCCTTTGAGAATAAGTAGTGTTATGTTGTGAGGGAAGCAGCAGCTGTGGTGAACAGGAAGTGTGGCTGTCAATCATGTTGGTTGTTTAACACGAGGTTTTCACTGTGGGCTTCACCACACACTCTCTAACTGCCGTCATATCTTGTTGTTTCTGCATGTTTAAAGGTGAAATATCACACCAATGTCTTCATGCTTTACTCCAATTAGAATGTTTTATTTTTGGATAGATAGATAGACAGACGGACAGATAGATAGATAGATAGATAGATAGATAGATAGATAGATAGATAGATAGATAGATAGATAGATAGATAGATAGATAGATAGATAGATAGATAGATAGATAGATAGATAGATAGATGGATGGATGGATGGATGGATGGATGGATGGATGGATGGATGGATGGACGGACGGACGGACAGATAGACAGGATGATAGATGGATAGATGGATGGATGGATGGATGGATGGATGGATGGATGGATGGATGGATGGATAGACAGACAGAGATAGATAGACAGGATGATGATGATAGATAGATAGATAGATAGATAGATAGATAGATAGATAGATAGATAGATAGATAGATAGATAGATAGATAGATAGATAGATAGATAGATAGATAGATAGATAGATAGATAGATGGACGGACGGACGGACGGACGGACGGACGGACGGACAGACAGACAGACAGATAGATAGACAGGATGATGATGATGGATGGATGGATGGATGGATGTGAAAAGCATCTTATCTCTCATTATTTCCTGCTTCAGTGCTTCCCAAACCCAAATTCCAGTGTCCGCCGAAGATTTCAGCTGCAAATGTAATCGACGGAGAGCAGACGGACAATGATAAAACCAGAGAGAGGACAACTTCTGACCAGAGGTGAGTGTGTCTGTCTTTCAGTGTGTATGTCAGCGATAGTGATGATACACTGGGCAACTTTTCAGAGCGATGTTGCTTGGCTACTTTTCTATTAAGAATAGGCAACGATATTGTTTCTGTAATCTAATTGCCCTGATTAGTTACCCTGTGTCTCACCTGGTTGCCCAATTCAGGTATGATTGTGTGTGTGTGTGTGTGTATGTCTGTGTGTTTCTGTATATATTTCCGCCTAAGGTTTGTTATGTCTTTATAAATGCATTTATAATATTATTGATTATAAATAGTTTGTGTAAATCAGTGCTTCCCTCACAGACTTTAACAGACCTTAAAGCTATAGACTTTATATTAACAGCTGCCCAAGTCTATTTGGTGTTGACGCATGAAAAATACTATTATTTTCATCTTTTAAATACTTTTTTGTTTCGTTCAAGAAAGCAGACTATTTGTTATCGATTAGCCAGTGTAAAATCTTCTCTCACTCTGCACCTTTCCTACTGCTGGTTCTTACTTTCGCTTTCTAAAGTTGCCATTATTTGTATGCATTTTTGCGTACAGCTTTAATAAACGACTCCGACAAACGTTGTACTGGGAGAAAACAAAATATACTGGTTGCAAAATATTTGTACATTATTAGGAATGGCTAATCAACTAATTTGCCTTATTTAAATAATCTATATATACATATAGATACAGTTAAAGCCAGAATTTTTAGCCCCTCCTGTTTATTTTTTTCCCCAATTTCAGTTTTATGGAGAGAAGAGAACACATTTCTAAACATAATAGTTTTAATAACTCATTTCTAATAACTGATTTATTTTGTCTTTGCCATGATGACAGCACATCATATTTGACTAGATATT